>NW_025110227.1:0-28352 GCF_011392965.1 Frieseomelitta varia
AGAAAGAGAAAGAGAGAGAGAGAGAGAGAGAGAGAGAGAGAGAGAGAGAGAGAGAGAGAGAGAGAGAGAGAGAGAGAGAGAAGAAAAAAGAAAAGGATTAAACGTTGATATTTACCGTTTAACTGATTAGCTTAAAAACTTGAGATCATTTTCGTGTCTGTATATGTATTATATACGCGTGTATGTACGTGTGTGACGTGTATCTATGTGTGAGCTCCGATTCTCCACGCGGAGCTTCAAAGATTGTGCAGACGAGTTTTACAAAATGATCCACTCGAAACTATCATACGTTATATTCGTCGTTAGATTTTTTTTTTTTTGGGGTTGTCTGGTTGGATGATTTCGGATAAAAGTCTACACTTCGATGACGCCGATTAATCGAATTAGAATCTACGGACGATTTTGGCCCTGCATGATGCGCACATGTACTTATGTATGTCTGATGATGCAACAACAACAACAACAACAACAACTCTCTGTTACAAAGGGAGAACGTGCGGAAAAATAAACGGCAGATCGACACTCTTTCGTACAAAAATTGATCCGGCTTTGTACAAAAATGATGGATCGTTAGCACGCACCATACGTACGTGTTCGCAATTCCGTGCTGCGCCGTATGTCAAAAAACATGGCAAAGGAAACAAAGTAACCGTCGTGTCTGGGCATGAGTTACAATTGGATACCGGAATACATTGACATTTTTCTAGAAATTGAAAAAAGAAAAGAAAAGAAAAAAAATAAAAAATATCAAAGACACATACAATCGAAATACGTTTCATTCTTTCATCGTCTTTCCCTCGTTATCTGAATTTCCTTCTTATCGCGTCGTTTTTTTTTTTTTTTCTTCTTTCGTTTTTCTTCCCCGTTATTCTTTCGCTCTCCATTCGTTCTACGCTCCATTCGATCGTTTAACATCGAAATCATTCAATTTCTCGCGAAAGAAATTTCTCACGGCTTCGAACACGCTTTTCCCTTTGTCATTTCAATTCGGCTTACTGAAAGTGAAACTTAGCCTCGATTGCGATCAGTGTGTTTCTTTAAAAAGCGCGTGACACGTCTCGGTCGATCAAGTTGCCTCGCCTATATTTCTCCTCCACTTTCAACCTCGAACATTGCCGTTCTGGATACTATTGAACATCCTCGTCGTGCTTGATGTCCATCGTTCATCCGATTGTCCTACGTTCTTCCTCTTCCTCTTCCTGCTCGCAACATCTCACTGCGATTCGTGTAAAAGATCGATATAAAAAGGGAAGCCCCGATTAAAATTGAACTCCTGCTGACGAAACGTCTGCGTTGCGAATCCGTCACCTGCTGCTCTCTAACACTTCCTGTTCACTCTCCGTGTTTCCCCTGTCCTCCGTTTACGTTTATTATTTATTTCCCGAAAAAACGTGAGATAGAAAAATGGCAGTGCAAACGTGTTGTTTCTTCTTTGTCCTCGTTTTGTCTTTTTGTTTCTTGTTGTTCCTTTCTTTTTTTTTTTCCTCTCTTCTCATCGGCAACAACTATACACTCGTCTAGGACGACGATCCGATAGAATTACGATAGAAAGCTCCTCCTCGGTGATGATTTGACTCGATTTTGTCTTTTTTTTTTTTTTTTTTTTGTTGGTCTTTTTGTTCGTCCCCTCTTGAAACGTTAGCTGCTTGTTGCTCGTTTTTGTTTCCTCTCTAATCGTTGTTCCCCCGGTGACAGGTTTCACCGTTCCTCGCGTCGAAGTCGCGCGACGTGGAACAGCGTCGCTGAGTGAAATCTGTGTCGAGATTCCACTCGATCAGCCCGGCGAGATCGCTCGATCGATTCCTGGCACGGTTCTTGGTCATTGGTGGCTGGAACCGCACCCTCCGACGATTACTCATCCAATGGCCCCTCCCTCCTGATACGGGCCAGTTATCATGCACGGATGCATCGGGAACAGGGTGGTCCAGGTCATGGTGGGATACGTGGGCGATCTCATCATGAACTGAGAACTAGGAACGCTGGGTATGTATGGTAACGGGGTGGATTTCTCGCTGGTCGCGCTGGCTGGACTAGCCGGTGTCGATGGAGTTGGCAATGATTGCGAGGTGCTCGACGAAGAGGAACTGGTGGTAGTGGTGGTGGTGGTTGTGGTGGTGCTCGTGACGCCCAATTTGCGAAGCCGCATCTTTTCCTCCCATTCGTCCCATCCGTGCCTTGGCCGATTGAGATTACGATGCTGGTAGAAGACCAGGCTGATTCTGGTCGGGTTGAGACGATTAGGCTTCTTCAGAGCGGTGGTGGCGTGCATCTCGTGCTTGGCGCACTCGAACAACACGCTACCGTGGCTCAACGCGATCGCCACTCCGCCCATCTGCGAGTCCTTGAAGCACTCCTCGTTGTCGGAGAAGTCGGCCACTTCGCCAAGTGGTTCTGCCTTCGGCGGGGGCTCTGGCAACACCGGGAAGTATGGCGGTGGTCCGTAAATGTCCCATCGAGGAGCTTCCCATCTTGCCCAACTTGGATTCAGGCCTTGATACGGGGGCACTCCCTGGTAGGAATATTGAGGCGAAGGGAAACAGGCTTCTCTCTTTGGTTGTTGATAGAATTGCGGCGGATACTCTGGCGTTTGGGGGTGAGGATAAGGTTGATGGTAGTTGTAACCCTCCCAGGAGTTTGAGTACGGTTTGTCGAAGACCGGATACGTCGGATACAATCCGTATTGCGGAAAGGATGCGTGAGGATGATGTCCCAGGCCCGGCATCCCGTGGAAGTCTTGCACCTGCTTCATTTCCTCCACCCATGGGAAGCAATTCGAGTTTGAATTCCCGGCGTTCTGTCTGGAATCGTGGAAACCTTCTTTCGTCTTTTCATCCGGCCACTCTGGTCGTCGTTGGTTACCCTGATGCGCTGCCACTGTGCTTTGCACCGCGGTGTTACTCGGACTGTCCGCGTAGACACCGTTCCGCGTCGGATCTTGAGGCTTGAGGAATGTTTTATTGGAAGAATTTTGATATGTATTGTCTGCACTTGGATTCTGGCTGGACGCTGTCCTCGACGGTGGCCTGCCCTTCGGCACCCTGAACGGAGAGGGATCCGAGGGTGTTTCCCAGCAAGGTGGTTTCGACTGATCAGGATGTGGCGATCTGTCGTTCCAGTTGAACGTTTTCTGATGATCTATCGGTTGTTGATGGTTCCTGTCGGTACCCATTTGATTGTTGTACACCTGTTCCTGATTGTAAGGTTTAGTTTGATCGGGATACCAGGCCGGGGTACCGAGCATGTTCCAGCTTCCCACTTGATCGGAAGGCACCGGCGACATCTGATTGATTCCGGTTGTCTTCTGTTCAGGACCCTTGTACACCCTCTGGTATTTTCTCTGATCGACTGATCCTAAATTTTGAGCGCCGTTCGGCGGATTGTTCGGAAGATGCGTCGAGCTGTGTAACAACAGATCTGAATTCGCCGCACCGAACGGCTTGTGACTAGGGTTGTCCATGCAAGAAGACAGGCCGGTGAACGTGTCTGCGTTCGTATCGGGCTGGCCTTGATACGGAAGATTCCTACCGGACTGCACGGGATGTGGGGGGTGATGCTGGCCTTGTATTCTGTTCACGAACGGCTGCTCGATCTGCGACTTTTGAGCCTCTAAGTAGTTCTGCGTGGTAGGATACTTTTGTTGACTAGAATCTTGCGCAGGTTTGGAGTACGGCAATTTCGACTGATCGCAGCTCTGGCCGACGTTTCGAACATTGTTCACGTTGTACGGCTGATGATGATGATGATGATGATGATGATGATGATGACTCGTACGGTTGAGCATGTTCCTCTGGTCCAAATGGGCCGGAAAATTTGTACAGTTCGCCTTCGGCGACGCGCTACTCTGCCTGGTGTCGTACATGTTCGGATAGTTTCTGGAATTGTGGAGTGGATGGACGTAGCCCGTGTCCGGATACCCAGAACTCCTCGGCGAAGCGATTTTCTGATCTTGAGGGGTGGATGGACATCCTCTGGGAGACATTGAGTAACCAATGTCTCCTGGTGTTCCCGTGTGAGAGCTCCTTGGTGAAATAGGATGGACCCTCGGCGAGTGTGGGTAACAATTCCTCGGAGAGTCCATGGTGGAATTAGGCAAATTTCGTGAACCTGGTCGATGCTCATCCTGAGATACGGTGCTCCTAGGCCTGATATCGTCTAGACTTGTACTATCCGGGTCGACTTTCGCGTCTCTGTCCAGACCACCGAACGAGTACTCTCTCCACGGGTTCAGCCAGTTGTTTTTCCGCTGATCGAGCCAGCCGTTTCTGCCCCATTGTTGTTCGTTCTGGTAACCCCATCCTTGGTACATGGACACCGGACTGTCTAGAACAGTGGATGATACCTGAGAGCTTTGCAACTGGGCGTCCATTCCTTCGAACATGGACGCCATTTCCAGGGACAGTTGGGCGTCCCTCATTTGCGGTCTGGGTATCTCTTGGTGTCCTGGCATGCGTCCTGCGTCTGTAATCTTTTCATTGCTGCTCTTCGAACTGTCTTTCTTGCTGCTAATCGTGTCCGGCTCGTCCTCTTTCCGTTTCTTGCCGTGTCTTCTGCATGGTTGCAGTGGGACCGATCGAACTCTCACTTCGCAGGGATATCTGTAAATTAAACGACACACACGTCAGTGACCATTCATTGTTCGTTATATAAAGCAGAGCTTCTCAAACTTTTTTACTTGGCCGACCTCTTTCATAGCCGAGCAAATATTTTTGGAATCCTGGATATAGAGGTATCCTAAACTAGGAATATCAATTGATAATAAACATAAATCGCAAAGAAAATTTATTCGAAGACAATTTTTTGTTGGTGTACACATTCAATATAATTTTACCATGTATTAAAAACAAAGTTGAATATTTATATTGATTTTTTAGTTTTGCTAAAATCTCTGCGACCCCATATGAAAATTCACACCCCTGATTGAGAAGCCCTGATACAAAGAACAAAGAAACAAATTTCTCACTTTGACAAAACTTCAACAGCTCCGGCGCGAACCTTCTCATCCTGTCCCTCCTTTGACCCGTATTCGTCCGTAGTGTCCATGATGTAAAGGGGAAGTACGTGCAACTGTTCGTCCTCGGCTTTCGATAGTGTTCGGTGTTTCGTCATAGTGACCACCTGTAAGACGAAGGAGATTACGGTATGATAGTTTTGTCCAGAAACTTGAAACTTGAAATTTCAGAGATTCTGAGAGGCATGAAATATCTCTGCGATCGCTCACCACGGTGCATCCGTTGTTCATGTTGTGAAGATCACGATGGGAATGCGCGCAAAAGTCGATACAGGCCGTGACACCGGAAAAAGGTCGGCCCGGTTTGAACCCTAAACGGCACTCGCTCGCTTCCCGTTCGAATTGTGTCTGATTGTTGAACGCTTCCGGTGCAAGGCTGAGGTACAGAGGCGATAAAAGTGTTGCCAAGACGTGCATCCTTTCTTCGACTTCTTGCTCCTTTGATTAAAGGAGCAAATGGAAAAAAAAGAACAAAAGTTAATAAGAACGACAGTGAAGATGATAGTAAGAGGAATTTCCAATAAAAACAGCTACGTTAACGATGGACTTTATGATGGATTCGTAGAAAATATCACGATAATTGTATAATTGTATCTCTTACCTCTGATCGTACTGACAATCGAAATTTACGGACGGTTTTGCTTCTGGCGTATTTGCAACCATTATAATACATTGACCAGGAACATCCAAAGGAAAAGCTTGCACCGCAAGTGTCAGGGTCGAGACCTTGGCAAGCGCAGGTTCTCGGCTCGTTGGTGCCACATCGTCTAGTAGTAGGAAGACCAAATCGATTGAGCTTGTGGCTCAACAGCGAATAGATTCGATCAGCTTCGTGAGTGGGTATACCCTCCCAGGCAACCATGGTCACGACGATCCAGGCTGTCGGACACTTGTGCCCTTGCCGGTGTTTCACTATGGTCAGGATCTTCTCTTCCAGACCAGATCGTCGGATTATCTAGCGAATCACTGATATTACAATCCCATCACCAAAGCAGTACAGAGTAATCTTATTGTTAGTGGTCAATGATTCAAAGCGATCGACCCGATAACACATTGAATTTAAAGAGAAAGAGAAACGAGCAATTCGCTTTGACTTCAGTCTATGATATTGCAGATTTTTATGTAAATTCACATTTTCACGAGTATTGTCAAATGTCGATTTAAATATTACTCTTGGTCTCTTTAATATGAATTTACAGTTTAAGGAATGCGATTAATAGCTGTGGAATAGTGCAATTTCGCTTACCCATTTAGCCATTGGACATCCCTGAGTAGTTTTCCCCTCTTTTCCGGTGTAGATGACCTTTTCGAATCTAATGGCGTTTCCCTTAAGGCCGGTTCTTCTTTCAAGATCGTTCCGTAGGTCAGGCAGGCTTGCAGCCGCCCCGAGATGAGTGTAGTAGGAGCCGGGCTCTGGCGGACCTTGTGGTTGAACCTCATTTTACTTACGAAACTGGACGTTTCAACGGAAAGGAAGCAACAGAAGCGGAAACATTTATGCCACGTATGTAGTAGGTATGCCCCCTGGGAAAGGGGGGGTAAGTTAGGTACGTGCATTCTTCTTTGGGTCACTGAATCAAGACTTGGTGTATTTTTTTTTTTTTTTTTTTGTCGGCCAGTAATATTAGTAGTAGTAGTAATAGCAGTAGTATATAGAATAGTAGTAATAGTAGAAGTAGCAGTAGTAGCAGTAATAGTACGGTTTTACATATACATTAAGAGAATTATATTCATTTTTTCGTTCATCTATTTACTTAGCTTTCCTTTTCTCTCTCTCTGTTTTTTTTTTTTTAAATTTCGTGTGAATGTGTGGTTAGTGTGTTCTCTCAATGTTAGTGTCGTGCTGAATACTCAATAGCAACTCACATTTGTCGGCTGGGAAGCAGTTGCAGTCTGGCACTTCGCTCCTGACATTGTTCTTCAGTTTGTCCAAGTGATCCTGCAATTTAGTCGTCGATGGCACGCCACCGGTGCGCGGGCTTTGTGATCTTTCGTTCTTCACGTCGGACTTGTCCGCTGAATCGGCCAGTATCTCGTCCCTCGTTTGCAAGCCCTGGCAACAACCCTCCCGCAAGTGTTCCGGCGTCGGTTGTTCGGTGCCGCCACGTCGGCAACACCACGAGCCGACGCCCGGTGATACTTTGGCAGGCCCGCCATCACCACGGAACTTGTAGTCATTGCCTTTCAGCGATCGTTGATCCGGCTCGCTCTTGATCTCCTTCGGCGCGCAGCCGTCGCTCTTCGACGAGGCCGTTGGCGATGGAACGCAGTCGGAGCTAGAGCAGCCGTAGTCGACCATGTTCTCCTGCTTGATATTCTGAGACGAGTCGCAATTGGAGCTGTTGGGCGGCTCGGTCGACGCGATCTTCTCGCTACTCTCTGAGTAATTAGAGGCGGCGTCGTTCTCGTTCACTAACGTCACTCGAGGTGTTTCTGGAAAACCAACGTCGTTTTCCGTTCCGTGATTCTTCTCGTTGTCCATACTGCTGTTTCCACGGGACTCGAAGTTGCTATCGTTCGTCTGTTGGTCTATGCACAGTCTCTTCTGAAACGACTTGTCCTCGATGCTCTGGCTGTCGTGGCTCTTACTCTCGTCCTTCCATAACTGTCGTTGCTCGTGTTGTTGCTGCAATTGCTGATGATAGTGCGATTGTTGTTGTTGTTGTTGCTGCTGTTTCTCGTACACGGGTTTGTCCAGCACGGTCTTGTCTTCTGAGCCAAACTTCATGAAGCTCTCGATGACCGTCATCCCGTTCTCCGGGAGAACGGAACCGTTGTTCAACGCGTTGTTACCTCCCCCTGACCATTCCCATAAGCCACCACCGTCGGGCAAACTATCGACCCGAGGGTGGTGGCTATGCAATAAAAAATTACCGGTCAAGGATTCGTTGGACTGCGCCATCGAGATGATGTTCGACTGGCTCAAATACTGATCCGCCTGCTTCTCTTGCAATTTCTCCGCGTTGTCGCGCGCGTCTCGTATCCTGTTCTCCGTGTGATACTCGCCGTTAGCCCCGCTGTTGCTGTTCACGTGCTGAGACTGCATTTGATGATGCATGTTGTGATGTTGTTGCTCCTGATGGGTCATTTGATGTTGAGCCTGTTGTTGCGACTGTTGCTGTTGAAGTTGTTGATGGTGTTGCAGCTGTTGTTGCTGTTGCTGCTGCTGCTGCTGTTGTTGTTGCTTATTCAGAATCATAGATTTCAGTCGGCTGTTCAGATTCACGCGATTCGATTGAGCAAATACATTACTCTCCTGAGCGTCTTGCGGGTCTGAGAATCCATTCGGTTTCCCAGTGTCCTGTTGCTGCCAAAGCACTCTTTCCCCGGAGTTCTGCATGTCTTGTTTGGTCGTTTGTTGGCCCCAAGTCGGTTGGTTCTCGGCCACCGAGTTCGGCGACCAAGACATTTGGTTCTCCATTTTGTTCTCCTGCTGAGTGGGTGGCTGAGGCTGCCACGCGCCAGGCGTTCTCCTCGGACTAGGCTGCGAGTCTGGCCATTGTTGTTGAGGTTGTTGACTACTGTCGCTCTTTATACTATTAGGCGACCAATTTGGTTGACTAGTTGGCGTATCTGGCCAAGACATTTGATTAGACGGAGTGAGTCTAGGACTTTTCTCCAGTTTCGTCTGTTGCGACCACTGCTGCTGTTGCTGTTGCTGCTGCTGTTGTTGTTGCTGTTGTTGCTGCTGCTGCTGCTGCTGCTGCTGCTGCATCTGTTGACTGGATGGCGTCAGCCTTGGATTTTGCTGATTCGAATTCTGTTGCATCTCTGGACTGCTCTGCTGCCAATTGTGCTGGCCGGAGGGCGTCATCCGGGCGTTCTGGTGAGAGGGATTCTGTTGATGGTCCGACAACTTGGGCGAGTGCTGCAGCCAGCCTTGGTGCTGCTGTTGTTGACTAGACGGTGTCAATCTCGGATTCTGCGAAGGATCCCTCAGCTTCGGGCTCTGCCGCGACCAATTTCCCTGAGTTTGTTGCTGCTGACTGGTGTCCGTCGTATTGTCCGTCCACGACTGCGGTGTCTGCGGCGTCTCCTTCACGTTGCTGTTCTCCCAACTCATGTGACTCGCTGGCCGGGGTAGCTCCTGTTGTCCTTGCATCTGCATACTTTGCTGCGTCTCTTGCCCCTTCATGCTGTTACTCTGCATACCCGGTTGTTGTTGTTGCTGCTGCTGTTGCTGCGGAGGTTTCTGCGACTGCTGATGCGACTGCTGATGCGACTGCTGATGCGATTGCTGTTGCTGCTGCAACGTCCCGTCCGACCAGTTCATGCTGTTGTTCACGTTGTTCATCTTTGTACCGGTACTGGTATCGGACCATAAGTGCCGTTGGCCACCGTCAGGTACCGAATGCTGCCGTTGCATGTGCTGTTGCTGGTGCTGTTGCTGGTGCTGTTGCGGTTGCTGAGCCACCTGCTGCGGCTGCCATTGATTCTGTACTTGTTGCTGACCCATTTCTACGTAGCCTGGATATCCGTTAGAGTTGTGTAAACTCTGTGGGCCCGGTTGAAGTGGATACCCAGGCATCTCGTTTCCCGACACGTTGCTCGCCGCGATCGTCGCGAATCCCTTCACCTGCGTGTCCGTCGGCGGTTGCTGCGGTTGAGACGGCGGCTGCTGTGAGGCTTGTTGCTGCTGCTGATTGTCCATGTGCACGGAACTGCTGCGGCTCGTCGGGGTGGTTGAAGGCGGCGGTGCCATCGTCACGTCCTGGAAAAACGCATCATTCCATCTATAACTCAAAAACGTTCGACAACTGGCTGTGAATTATCGTCGATCAAGAGGTTCCTTCGTGCTTTGCTACGACTTTAGGTAAACTTGACAATTTCAAAAAAAAAAAGAAAAAATCGGACAATTTCGGAGGGAAACTTTTGCAGAAACTTTCAAGGAAAAAGCGAGTGCTTTGATATTTCCTTTGATATTTCCCTTGAAATGAAATAACTTTTTCAGTATGTGGAATATCAGAAAATGTTTTCATCCCCAATCTTCTGAAATTCAACTGTCGTTCTGTCGTTCGCGTTTCGAGGAGACGTTACGAACACCGACGGAGGAGAGACTTTTAATTAAAAGCGATTCATTTCTAATTGTACCTGTTGTTGGTAACCATTGACGTAATCCTGCCTTTCATAACCAACTGATTGGGTTGCAGTAGCAGCGGGATCCATGAATTGACCGTTTAGTGGCCTCTGAGCTGTCGATGGTACGGTTTGTGGGGCGACCGGTGGCAAGGGCGAGGGTTGCCCCGTGATTGTGTATTGTCCTGTCGCCCCGGCACGTTGAAATGCCGACTGATCCGTAGTAATGAAAGTCTGCTGCTGATATGCGACTGTAATCAGAAAATTCGCGTGCTGATTCCACGGGAACTGCGCGGCAAATCCGCGGGGAGAGGGGGCGTAGTTGCACACTTTGCATTCCGCGATCGTTCTCATTCGCGAGAAATTCTGAATCGTCGAATTCGAATGACCGAGACTGGTGTGAACAGGCGTATTTTATTTCATCGACACTCTGAATGAGAAACGGTGTCACATTGTCATTTCTTAAAACTGTACGTGAGCGACGAATTGCTCCTTGTAACAATATTAACATTGGACATTAATTGATCAAAAAGTTTAAGACCACCATAGGTATACTTTCAGAACTTTCATTTTGTGATAATGATTTTACTTAAGAAACTTTTCACGTAACAATTGACAATTTAAAAATGTACAACAATTGTAAATAATTTATGCTTTTCGTAAAAAAATCCTTCTTTGTCTTTCAATACAGCTTTTACTGACTTGGGCATTCTCGCAGCAAATTTAAATATTGCCCCAGTAATGTTGCAAAATCTCCGTTCAATGTTTTCGTGAGATTGGAGCATGCTTCCGGACTTGTCTATCGAGCATTTCCCACAACAATTCAAGCGGGTTAAGATCAGGCGACGAGGGCGGTCAATTTGCGCCCATTAAAATTTTTTGATCCTCTCTTTTTTCTTTCGAATATCTTCTACACAACTTGGAAGAATCTCGGGATCATTATCTCGTTAATGTAAATAAATTTAATAGCAATACTACATCCGAATTGAAACAAAAATTCAACAAATTCTAAATTAACGCGAGTGGTCTTGAACTTTTGACCTATAGCGTAGGTGATGACAACGATGAAAAAAATAAAGCTCGATCGGTTTAGCTTCCAAGAGGCTCGTTTCTGCCAACACTCGTGCCACTTTGTTGAAACTTATTGAAACCTTAAAATTAGCATCGAGAGGTGGTAAATATTCTACGGCTACACCTTATGACGTTATTTTACGTTAGCCGAGGAACGTAAATACCTGACGATCGATAAGTTAAAAAAAGAAAAAAGAACTCAACTTGCAACTTGGAAGTATTTTCTCCTCGATGAAGTTCAAGCAAGAAAAGAGAAGAAAAAAAAAAAGAAAAAAAAGAAAAAGGAAAAAAAAGAAAGAGAGAAAAGAAGAAAAAGAAGAAGAAAAGGAATTCGTGAATCCCTCGAGATCGATTCGTTCTTCAATTACCTGGTTGTGGGTGGTATGGTGCGGCGGCGGTGTATTGGGTATGATACCTCAGCTCTTCGAGCTGATTCGGTGCAGGAATTTGTTGAATGAACTGCTGAGGTGGCCATGGTGCTGCTGACGTTTCAACCGCAACTGCTCCCACGGGAGCGACTCCCTGGTGCCAAACAGTGTTCCCGAAGCCAGCTGCTGGCCGGAAACCAGCGCCAGAATCACCGTAGAACGGCATCACGCCGGGTGACTGGAACACCAACGTGGAATCTAACTTTAGTCTCACCTTGAACCGGAAAGCTCTTAATACTTTTCCAATATTAAGTCGCTCGGCGCTTTGCAAATCTTTCCACCGAAAAAGGCGTCTAAGCATAGATTTTCACACACATGCACACATATCTGCTTGGTCACTCTCGTCTTATTTGTTTCAGTCGAGAAAAAGTAGAGATTCTTTTGGACTTGGATTCCTGGGCTTGGAAAGATCGGCAGTTCTGCCGTCCAGGTAAGACAGGTGTTGTTTCTAGCCTCGACATTGGCTTTTTTTATTTTTTGCCTTGATATTTTTCGCTGACTCGAAAGGTCACGGTGGATTCAAACTTGGAATTTTAAGTCCAAGTATATCTAAAATCGATCGAACAGTAATTTCATATCGTTGAAGTGATTTCAAGTTGACTGGATATTAAATCAGTCTGAAATCGATTAATCAACAAGAGGGTAGACATAAAAATAACTTCAACTGGTTCTAAGTTGAATTAAGAAAATCATTCTACGAAATAATCTCGAGTTGTCTAAATACAACCAGCCTGATGTCGATTAATCAACAAAAAGGTAAATACAAAAATTACTTCAAGTGGTTGGTTCTAAGTTGAATTCAAACAATTATTCCACGAAGTAATTTCGAGTTGCCTGAATCAGTCTGAAGTCGATTAATCAGCAAAATGATAAATAATAAAAGTTGCTTCAACTGATTCAAAGTTAAATTCCAAAAGAACTATATTCCACGAGGTAATTTCGAGTTGCTCGAATTAAACAACCAGTCTGAAGTCGATCAATCGGACAGTACAAGTATAAATTAATTACTATTCGAACGGTTATAATATACTATATTATAGCGGTTATATATAGTTGAAATTTAAAAAAAAAACTAATTACTATTCGAACGGTTATAATATACTATTATAGCGGTTATATATAGTTGAAATTTAAAAAAAAAAAAAAACTATTTTCACGAGGTAGACTGCGCCAAGTGAACTAACTGATAGCCACTGTCATGCACAGAATAGGGGGAATAGCCATTCGTCAGCTAAGGTTCCTTAACTATGCACATCGCAGAGGTTCTCACTTTCTTCGAGAGTGTACTCGACGTACGTACGCGCGATTTTCACTACTCGTCTACGTATGCATCTCTGTTCATGATTCTACGAACTCCTCCGGAGTATATACGCGCACGTTCGCGACCCAATTAAATAAAGAGCTGGAAGAGCAGCGCTGTAATAAAGCCATTAATCGTGCCGCGTGGTCCGCGAGCACCGTCGCGGTCTACCATCATTTCCTGCATGCCTTCGCGCGTTCTCATGGTCAAAACTTGCTTCCCGACCTCCCGCCAACTCATAAAAGCTACATCAATCTCGTTCGTGAACAACGAACAAACGAGCGAGCGAGCGAGCAAACAGAGAGAAAGAGAGAGAGAGAGAAAGTCGCGTGACTCGATTCGTATCGACGAATTCAACCATTTCGCGTGGTTTCGACGGTGGTGTTTCCTTCCTCGTTTGTTCGACGCACGGGCGAGGGTGGCGGAGAGATCGAAACGAAACGGTGGGAACGAAATGAACGCGGAGAATCTCTCGCGATGGTTCGGAACCGGATTCAGAGGAAAACGCGAGGTTTTCGCGCGGCGATGATAAACGATCGGGGAATGGCCTTCTTCCACGCGGAGCGTGTACGAGCTTCCCGTGCGAAGGATCCGCGAGAGAGAGTACAATAGAATCGCCACGTATGAAGGACTATACCTGCGCGCTCGATGTACATACTTTCGTTTATTTTCGTTCGCGTCCCCGGCGCGGCGAGTGATGGCTTCAAGAACCTTAAAGCTTCGAGCTGGTATTTTCAGAGAACGTTTCTTTCCTTTCTCATCGTAAATGCGCAAGATCGCGCAGCGTTGCTAGAGAGAGAGAGAGAGAGAGAGAGAGAGAGGTTTATTTTCGTGTCTCTGATGGGGAATTTGTGCTATTGGCGTATGCTAATAAACCTCCTATTACTAACAGTAATATTGGAGCCGGAAGACGATCCGACATTCTAACCACTTGCGTTGGCAACTGATTGCGGACCGTAACGAGTGACCAAACCGTACACAATAATTCGTCGCTTTCTTCTTCAGCTCGCCGTTACGATATCACTGGATGGAAATTATCGAGAAGTAATAAATTTATTATTTGTTTTTGCCTATTTTGTTTCACTTAAATATATAATTTTACTTGTTATAATATGTTATGCTATAATATATAATATTATATAATACAATATATAATATTACGTTATAACATAACCTACGTTATACCTAATATCTATATTCTAGTTAAATACATTGACATTTAGTGTGTTTATTGTATTACAGATTATATTACAGATTAAAGCTGTATTAACTTTTAAATATAGTTAAATTATATTACAGATTAAAACTGTATTAACTTTTAAATAAAATAAAATTTTCTATAGTGTCAGAAAACGACATTACTGTAGATATCCTTAACCACTTGCGTTGGCAACTGATTGCGGACCATAACGAGTGACCAAACCGTACACAATAATTCGTCGCTTTCTTTTACAACTCGTCGGTACGATGTCACTGGACCGGAAATTATCGAGAAGTAATAAATTTATTATTTCGTTTTACCTAAAACGGAGAAAATATTACAATTTTGGAACAAAAAATTCTTAAAAACTGAAGGAGCGGTAGTATGGGAGCCAAACTGGCTCTGATGCAGGTTTCGTGAAACGAAGAGATCGATGCATGCATCGCCGCCATGTTTGCGGGGGCCTTAAGGATCGTAATCGCGGATTGTTTAACAAAGAGAAAGAGCGAGGTATGATTTTAAACAAAAGAATTTACCTGGAGACGAGGCTGGAGGAAAGTACTGGCGGGAATCGAAGGATGTTTTGAAAGAAGGGAAGAGAAATATGGAATTAAACGAACGCTGGAGATGTCCTTTTGAAACTTTCACTTGAAAACACAGGTCGGAAGAAAACGTCCCGAGGGGAAGAAAAGGAAAAACAGACACTTGAATTAAACAAAAGAAGCACGTATGTGTCCCGATACTTCTTTTAAAGTTTTCACTGGAAACAAGTTAAATGAAACAGGTGGTATTGAAGGATGTTCCGAGAGGAATAAAGAGGAAAATGGAATTGTACTTGACTCAAACAGAAGCCAAATGTGTCTATTGAAATTTCCGTTGAATAGCTTCGGAGCTATTGTCCGTACGAAGGAGATTCCAAAATTAATGTAACGCAAAACACGAAGAATTTTTTTTCGAAGAGACACGGAATTTTGGATGGAGACCTGAGGATTTAGGTCGTCCTATATACGGCATGGAACTGCGCTTTGCAACCGCGCGAATGCATAAAAACGAAGACATTGTAGAAGACAAATATGTAGGGCGTACAATTTAATTTCTTTCCTCTGAAATCTCTCGGCAGAAATATCGTAGGCCAGCGTCTACAGCGTCTACGATCCTTGAATCGTTTGAAAACTCGCCGAGCAAACGCCACGATTATTATAACCGCGGTCAGAAATGATAGAAAGTCTCGAAACGTTGCGACATCTCGGATCTCCACGGTGCGACGTGCAGCAACGCTGTTGAAATATCGAGTCTGTAATAATATCAGTCTATATCTGTTCCATTCCCACTCTGATTCTTCATTTCCCGCCATTCAATCATCGAAATTAATCAAATCCCTTTGTTACTTGGTCTTCAGTTCAGAAATACCGACGATCTATCACCATCTAAGCTCTCATAAATTGAGAAGGTGAAGGATTATTAGATATTGGAAATTATAGATATTACAGAATATATTTAGCTCAATTCTTCGTCCACGAAATCCCGTTTATCACGATCGTTCGTCGAGTCAAACACGTGAAGTTCTTTTCTACCGAGAACATGAATTTAGAAGGAGTGTTAATTTAGTGAATTTTAAGTAATTTAAGGGTGGGAATTCTGTTTCTCCGCGAAGAGTGAAAGATTTCTCCAAAGTGATGACATGCCAGTTACTCAGATGGTTACCAATTAATTACTCGAAAAGAAGAAGAAGAAGAAGAAGAAGAAGCAACGAAGGAGGAGAAAAAATGTTCTTCCGACACGAAATTTGCTCGGTCTTCCACTTTGCTCGAATTCCGTGTTGCGGCCATCACTACCGCTTTCTGCTTGTTAGAAGGGAAAGAGACTGAGAGAGAGAGAGAGAGAGAGGAGGAGGAGGAGGAGGAGAGACTTCAGCTTCGATCGACGTGTGTTCGCAAGCGAGATGGCCTTCCCGCGAAGAAACGGATGGAGGAGGACGGATGGAGGGGCGGGGAGGGAGACGAGAAACTCTCTTGCGAAAGAGGGACAAAGGACGACGAAGAAACGACGGAGGAAGATGGACAGCGCCGCAAATAGATTGTGGAAAAAAGATGGAGAAACAGCTGAAAGGGTGGAGGAGGAGGAGGAGGAGGAAAGGATGAGTCGAGGGGGGAAAGAAGAACTGGCAAACTCGCAACCGGACTATAAAACTTCGTACAAAACGAAGGCAACGAGCACGAACGATCAGCTTGCTCGTCCGTACACCAGCGACCGAGCTTTGTCGTTCTATTTCACTTTCTCCCGCGAGGGCCAGGCGTCTCTCGTTTCTCGTCGATCGATTTTTTCGAAGTACGCACGCCGCCCGACCCCCTTCCCCCCAACCGCCGCTTCACTCCTCGCCGAACACGCTCGTTTAAATAAAAGATGTCTCTTTACGGAGTTCGGGAATTTCTTTTCCAACCGACGACGGTTCTTTAATTCCTCTATTTTTCCTTTCCTTCTCTCTTTTCGTCTTTCGTCTCTCTCTCTCTCTCTCTCTCTCTCTCTCTCTCTCTCTCTCTCTCTCTCTCTCTCTCTCTCTCTTTTTCTCCGATTTTTCTTGCGCAACCGTTTTCGCTGGCCGGTTATCACCGCGCGCGAATGAAATATTCAACGTGACCGCTCTCGCACAGCTGGAGAATTTCTCTTTTCCGTTCTTGCCCGCTTCGTGTGTACAGACTGCCTCAGGGTATTTTACGCGCGCGAATTGAAGCGTGGGCGTACGTTCGTGGAAGGGAAAGGAATCGTTGACAAACGTATACGCGTATATACGTATATATATTATATTACGGAGGTATCGATTGCCACGCTGGAATTTTCAACACATTTCAATTATTCGGGTTGTGTTTAGACGCGTTAAAAATGCGTACGTGTTACGGATATAACCACTGATTGCGGACCATAACGAGTGACCAAACCGTATACAATTCGTCGCTTTCTTTTTCTTTTGAACTCGTCGGTATGTCACTGGTTAGAAACGATAAAGAAGTAATAAATTTATCATTTGTTTTGCCTTATACTTAAATATACTTAAAACTGTGGAAATATTGCAATTTTGGGGCAAAAAATTCTCGACGTGCGCGTGGCACGTCATTAATAGCGCACGGGGTTAAGATTGTCCGAATATCTCAAAGAAACCGCGAAGAAAATTTCTCGTCGTGGCTACGAGATTATCCAATTTTGGATTCAAGGATCTAAATTTCCGTAGAATCACTCAGAGATAAGTTTCGGTAGTTCAGAGAGGATATTTTAGTTACGATTTTACAAATTACTTCCGAGCGTCAGATCGTAAATTTTTGGAGTTTAAAGAATTTAGGAATTTAACCGCTTGGCAGCTGATTGCGGACCATAACGAGTGACCAAACCGTATATAATAATTCGTCGCTTTCTTTTTGAACTCGTCGGCGTGATATCACTGGATAGAAATTACTGCGACGTAATAAATTTATCATTTGCTTTGCCTTGGGTTGCACTTAAAACTATAAATATACTTAAAACTAAGAAAATATTGGAATTTTGGGGGACACAAAGTTCTCGTGCGTGGCACGTGCGAGGTCAACTTAAATTGCATTTTGTGAAAAGTGTACGAAACTTGTACGGGAAATGAATCAGGTACATCTGTGAAAGAAATTTCTACAAATGTTGCCAACTTCAAGTTTAAGCACCAGGCTGCAACATTTTATATTCTATTCATCGTATCATTTTTTTCCCCCATTCTGTTCCAGCCATCTCGCAACTTCGAAATCCCCGGTACACATTTTTACTCGCCGAAGTTCCCATCGGCGTTGTCGAAGTTCCCAGTCGCGTGAAATTACCTAGGACGCCAGAAAAATGTCCCGGATAATCGCGTGCCACGCTCGACGCTGAAAAATTGGACAGAAATTCGTTGGTCCAAACCGCCGGCGACAAATCGAATGGACGATTGAAATAAAAATTGTGTCGCGTGCACCGGTGTCGTCTCGCGTGGATTTTCGTGTTTATCTGGCCGCTACGAGCCGTTTCGCCGGGTTATTACCCTTGTTACGCGGCACAGTTCAATTAACTGAGTTAGGACGGTAATCCCGTTGCCTGTGACCAAGGAAGTGAAATTTCCTCGGGATATTCGGGCTTTGGGAATCGAGCACATTTCTCGCGATACCGACTGTCAGATTAAACCGGATCATGTCCTTCGCACGAAATCTCTATTACCTACGAACAGCTATTATAACTTATACTCAGTTAAATCTGATCTGTCCGCCGTTTGAATATTTTTCGTTGACTGTTTCACCGTGTCACTCTGCGAATGCGAATTTCTACCTATCCGTTCTTTCTTTCACTTGCAATTAAATTAAGATTCGTCATTCGGAACATTTTGTTTTGTTGATTGCTTCGTTACGTCACTTTGTAAGTTGCGAATAGAATAAAAAGGAAGAGAGTCCACCTTTTGTCTAAAGATACAGTGAAGAGCGCAATAACGATGAAAAATTAACGATAATTTAAACTATCATAAGCTTGTAAAAGAAAATTATATAACGACACAGTTTTGACTTTATTAGAACCGTAGGAGTAGTTCTGAATTGGTTTTCTTTTCTTTCTTCTGTAAGATGATTTTCACATCGTGTGACGAGTAAGAATTGTAAAAAGTTCAAAACATCGATACGCTGATACTTTTAATCTATTAAGTTTGTCATTTTTTGAATGATTTTAAAGCCCGTGATCACAGGCTGGTAGCGAAACGAGCAATCGTTGTTAATTGAAAATCTGATAAAATCCATTTTCGACGAAGCAACAAGTTGTACATGGTTCATCCAGCGCTGTCGATAAAACGATAATTAGTAATCGTTTAAAAAATACATTCTGTTTATTTCGATATCATCGACACTCCTATTTTTCTCTCTCTTTTTTTTTTTTAACTGCACGATCGTCCGCTCGCGAAAGTTCCATCCCCTTTATCAAACACCAACGAACGCGAGGAAATATCGAACTCGGCAAAAATTTAAAAAAAAAGACATCACGGCGATTATTCATTTAATCTCTATCAATGTAAAAGCGAAATTTTCACAATCGGTTCCAACTGACCGCTCTTTTAAAGTGTCAGAAGGGAGGGATCGTCTCGCGTTTTTTCCGAGGCGAATTGAATTCACGCAATGAATTGAATTAAAATAAAACTGGATTTCACTCGTAAAATCGTGTGCGACGTACCTACGAGCCATTATTGAGAAGCATTTGAGAAACCGACGTCGTTTTTTCACTGATGCCACGTTCGTCAAAAAAAGAAAAAATAAAGAGATAAGGACCAGCTGGAGGAAGCCGGACGGGAGCGAAGAAGCACGTGGATGATCCTGGGTGCGCGTGACGCCAGGAAATCCATCGGTAGTGTTCGGGGGCGGACGGTTTGAAAAAGTGGGTCGGCGTGGAGTGGTCCAGGGGAGCGTGAAAGGTGTCGGCGGGGCCGAGAAACTCCGGGGAACCCCCAAAGTGGCCGTGAATCGGTGTTTGTGGTCGAGGTTGATAGCATCGAAGAGCCGGGCGTCTCGCCAACCGAGTCAGCGATCCCTCAGAGAGCTCACCTTCCCTCCGGCTTCTCCTTCGTGTTTTCCTCCTTTCCTCTTCTATCGCTCTCCTGGCGTTACTATTGCCCTCTCTCTCTCTCTCTCTCTCTCTCCCTCCCTCTTTCTCTCCCGTTCGCTCGATTTCTCTGTGAGAGAGCCACCGACCGTGGCGTCGAGCTCTCAGGGGGAAAATCCTTCCGTTCTCTTGACATCGTGACCTAGGGCAACGTAAACCCGAGGCGTGATAAAACGGGATGTGCCGCGACAGCACCCAAACATAACCCTCAGGAGTCACGCTCCTTCCTCTTTAACTCGTTGGTTCTCGTCTCTCTTTCTCTCTCTCTCTCTCTCTCTTTCTTTCGCCGCGTGGCTCCTTCTTGCCGAGCCAACCCGTCACAGCAAGCAACTTTGCCAAGCGAGAACTGTTCATTGACCTCGACCCCTTCCTTGCTTCCTTCCTTTCTTTCTTTCTTTCTTTCTTTCTTTCTTTCCTTCGTTTTTCCAGCCAACATGCCCGACTAGTGGCGACTGGTTCCTGGGCTTCTCTCGATGATTCACGGAACGCTTTGTCGTTCCTCGCGTCCTCCGACACCGGAGGACTTAACGAGTAGATGCAGGGTAGTCGAGCCACTACCGCGTTTTCCGAGACGAACAGGTTACTCTGTTGTTGATGTACTACGTGTACGCATGTGGACGCACCTGGGCGTTTTTGGCGACGCAGATCCTTCGGATTGTCGAGATTTTTGTTCTATCGTTTTCAGAAAGCTTTCGTTGACAAGTGTCTTTCGGTGTTTTTGTACTCGAGGTACATAGATAGATAGATCTTTATTGATTTCCTATTGGATTACAAAGTTCCGCTCCTTCTCATCCTCCATACATACTGCTTCTATACACCTTCTACTTAAACCTGATTGCTAATAATATTTAACCAAGCAAGTAGCTCGTTTCTTATAACGTAGAATAAACTAAATATAAACGAAAGAAAAACCACATGAAACAACTTATGATATATGAACGTGAAATGCTCTTGTATATAGATATATTCTTTTATCTTTCGTACTCGAGATACATTTACTTCAGTTGAATTGGATTTCGTGCCTTTTTGGGGTTATCTTGCGTCCCATTCAAAGTTCAACGAAGTTCACAAATTTGACAAATTGTCATATCGAGGAAAAGACCATCAATTAAATTCTACGGAGAAAATTTGCCGAGAAACTCGGGGGCGAGAGGAGGTTTGGTATCCTCGACGAGCGATAAAGCTGTTCACTTCAACAATACGACACGTGTACAACGAGCTCGTTCAGCGCACCTCTAAGACACCACATAATTTAAACCCCCATTATAGCTTCCACTTTCAGAGACGTGCGCCCGCGACTAGCAACAACGCCTCCTTTATTCACGTCAGAACGTCTCGAGGATCGTGTTTTACACGCATCCTTCTCTCCTCTACCCGGCTACCAGCCACTTCACGAGTCAACCAAACGAAACCTTTCCAGCCTTTCAAACCTCGCAGGCTACACTTTTCCTACTCGTCGTTTCTTCAATTACGAGCCTCTTTCTTCACGGTGAACGATCAAAACACACTCTGCAACCACGACCACGTTTTCCTTGTTTTCCTCGCGTCCTCCATTCTTTTTTTCTTTCCTTTCTTTTCTCGAAGAAACGACTAACAATAAATTCACCAGACTTTTGATCGCCTTTGGAAAATTCGTGGCGAAGCGTTTTAATTTTGAAAAGTCGCAAGCACTTTCTGAATAACCGTGCAAAGGCTCCGGCAAGGGCGTGGTCGTTTTGTTTCTTTGTAACTTCGTTGATTCTACTACACCTTTTTTCTTTTTTTTTTTTTTCTTCTTCCAAATCCCTCCCTGGCATTGTTATAAAACATTGTTTTGAAATTGTTCGGAAAATTTATACCAAGATGGAAATAAATAAGAGAAACGAATAAGTTTCTTTTGCAAACGATATTCAAAAAAGTTGAATTGCAATTTAACATTTGTCCAGAGTTTTTACGATACGTGTTTCTTCCTTAATTCCTTCACCACTCCCATCCTTTTTGAAACAAGAATATGGCGTGAGCGGCCCACGTCAGACCGTGACTGTCACGTAAGAGGGTTAAACATATCATTACGTCGTTACGTTTATCCGATCCTGCGGATGGCATAATTAACTCTCAGCCCTATACTCTCTTGACATACGCGACTTGTAAGAGCCTGTATTAAGTTACCAATAATTTTCTCTTCAAAGAGGCTCGAGACTTCTTGATGAAATCTGTCCGACGATTTAATCCGTCGCTGCGTTTTCTCCGCGAATTTCGAAATCTTCTAGAAAATTTCTAAACAACGAAAAAAAGCTATTCGAACAATCAACCTAGTTCTGCGATTGCGAACAATCATTCTCAATCGTTCTGAAAACTTCTTATTCGTCGAAAATTCTTATTCGAATTTGCCTGCCAAACGCGAACAATTCCTTCTCAAATTGAAAACATAAAATGCTCAACAGGCCATAACGCGGTCAACCGTTTCCTCCGCGAATTACGCGACCAAAAGAGTCCAAGAAATTTCAACTCGTCCCTTGAATAAAGCACTTCCGCCTCGCTCGACCCAACCCCTTAATCATCATCATCATCATCCCTACTGCTCTCGGTAGAGAGAAAGAGAAGAAAAAAAAATTTCCATCTTCCCTTCCCGCCATGAACGAATGCAACGAACAATTAACCCCTTTCCCCCCCTCGTGTACACACCTGTTCCACCCGCGAATGATCACGAGGGGGGGATCGAGAGACCGATATTCGATTACGCGTAGTAGACCGGGTGAAACCTGCGTGGGATGGCAGAGGGGGTGAATTTAAACCGCTTTGAAAATCGAGCCAGAAATTAATTTCACCGTTCCTCTCTGTCCGGTTTTCCTCTCTGGCGCGGCCCTTTCCAACTTCGCGAGCCTTGCCAAGCTCAAACAGAGAAAGAAAGAGAGAGAGAGAGAGAGAGAGAGGGGGGCTGGCAAATTTATCGACGAATTAGCCACAGCAATCAGTCCTGCATCGATACGCTTATTTCATTAAGCGTACGGCCGGTTTGCGCGAGCACGAATGATCGCAACGAAAATTCATTTATCAACGATGCGACGTCTCCCCCCCCCCCCTCCTCCCCCTCGATGCGATGGACTCGTTCCTGCAATCCCCCTTTTCATCTGCTAGCAGTAGACAGAGTAGCAGTTTCTTTTTTCCCTCTCTTTTCATTTCTTTTCTTTTTTAGGTTCTTTTTCGCTGTATCACTTCCCCATATATCTCTTCCTCTCTCTCTCTCTCTCTCTCTCGTTTTCTCCTGTTGTCGCTTCTTCTTTTTTTTTCCCCTGTTCTGCCCCGTCCACCACTTTTCCAGCAGATCGGCGCACGCCGTGAAAAACCGATAAGAACGGAATCGTTCGCGCAGTAAAACAGCTTTTATCGCGCTGTTTATATATGTCGAGCGACGATTACGGGAGAGCGGTAACCGCGGTATCCCTCGATAGATACGTCCATCGTTTCTCCGACGAAGACAGGCGGAAAGGGGTGAACGCTGGCTCGCTGTAAATTCCTGCAGGGATCGTTGTTCCCTTCGGAACCGCACGATCGAATCGCCGCGGATTTATTCCTCGGGACACGGTTGTTCGTTAGCCGCCGCCGCCGCCGAGACTTTTCGTAAATATTCGAACGTGAAATTTCCGCGACGTTGAAAACCAGTTCGTGTTGACTTTCACTCGAAAATTTCCGATCAACGTCGAATTTTTAATCCAAGGTCTCGTCTTCGGGAGAAATTTTACGAATTTTTTTAAAAAAAATATCCAGAAAGCAGAAAGAAGACGCGAAGAATTATTTCTACGCGGTCTTTAATTTACTAACGAATGATAAAAATCTGAGCAGACGACGAATCACAGATTACTATAAAAAGAGAACATTAGCTTGATCTAAATTCTCTCTACACGATCACTTTTACACACGCTCGAAAAGAAATTTGCACGTTTAACCGGCGTGTATGTCCGATCGGGAGACGAGAAAAAACTAAAGGGGTTCAATATTGAAACTATCAGCTCGACGATGCTTTTCTCAAACGCTTCGCCTTTATCTTTTTTCTCGTCGGAGCGATTTATAGGCCCGCTCGTTAAAACGTCCCTCTCGAGGATACTCTCGTCGACAGATGCTCTATCGAATCCATAAAATTTCCTTCTTTCGACGCTTCGCCGAATAGCTTTTCGACGAAATTTTCGTCTTCTCGCATTCTTTTTTCCCTCGGGGGGCAACGGGGACACGTTGGGATTTATACGTGCACGATCTGGCGTGCTTAAATCGAGCCTACGGGAAAAAGAATTGGCAAAGAGGGAGGGAGACGAGAGAAACGAGTATCCCGCGTTATCTACATCTTGGCCGACGGTTTTATTCACGACTGGCTCGCTTTCGGCGAAAACAATGCGCCTCAAACGATCTCGCGGAGAAGAGACAGAGAGAGAGAGAGAGAGAGAGAGAGAGAGAGAGAGAAAGAAAGAGAAAAGGAGAACGTGAAAAAGTCATGGAACAAAGCTACGGGGCTTACACCTTCCGTGGCGACGCCAGCTCGCTTATATTGTCCATCCGCTGCTCGACTACTGTCTCTCGGCGTGGAATCCAGATCGACGTGTACTTAGGAATTTAGTGACGACTCGCGAATTCGATAGTAGTGAGTTTCCGAATTTTTAAGATTTCAAATTTTCGAATTTTAGAACTTTTGAATTTTCAAATATTGGAGCTTTCTAGCTCTCAAGTTTCCAAGCTCCAAATTTCGAATTTTTAAATTTCCAAATATTGGAGTTTGCAAGTTTACAAGTGTTTAAGCTTTAAATTTCGAATTTTATTGAATATTGGAGATTCTAAGCTCTCAAATTTTCAAGCTTTAAATATGGAATTTTTAAATTTCCAAATATTGGAGTTTCCAAGCTTTAAATTTCAAATTTTCGAACATTCGAATTTTATTGAATTTCCAAATATTGAAGTTTCCAAGTTCCCAAGTTTCTAAGCTTTAAATTTCAAATTTTTGAATTTCCAAATATTGGAGTTTCCAAGCTCCCAAGTTTCCAAGCTTTAAATTTCGAATTTTCGAACTTTCGAATTTTATTAAATTTCAAAATATTGAAGTTTCCAAGCTTTAAATTTCGAATTTTTGAATTTCTAAATATTGGAGTTTCCAAGCTCCTAAGTTTTCAAGCTTTAAATTTCGAATTTTCGAACTGTCGAATGTTATTGAATTTCCAAATATTGAAGATTCCAAGCTCTCAAGTTTCTAAGCTTTAAATTCCGAATTTTTGAATTTCCAAATATTGGAGTGTCCAAGCTTCCAAGCTTTAAATTTCGATTTTTCGAACTTTTGAAATTCTGAATTTTTGAATTTTTGAATTTTCAAATATTGTAAAGTTTCTAAGTTTTAAATTTCAAATTTTTCAAATTTCGAAGTTCTCAATTTTTCGCAATCTCTTAATTTTCTAATTTCCCATCTGTTAATTTTTTAATTTTCTAATTTTCCTCTAATTCTCTCTAATTTCCTAATTTTTTTCATTTCTCAGTTTCCTAATTTCTAATCTTCCTAATCTCCTAATTTCCTAGTTTTCTAATTCTCCAATTTCTTTCTCCTCCATTTAGAATTTACACGCCACTTACATACAACAGAAACCCTATCTCGATTGCTGTTTATGCAATTAGAACATCGTTGCATTTCCAAGAACTGATTAATGATTCAAGTACGTATGTACATTCCCGGAGTTGTAGCGCAACTATTTTTTATTCCAACTACTACAGATTCAAATGTATTCTTCAAATGCAAGTTTAACACTAATAGTCCTGTTTACTTTACGTGATTGCCACTTTGTCTTTCGAAACTTTAAACAGACACGCACAGTATCCCGTTTAAACACTCTCTTTGAAGATCTTATTATTTAATTTCATCAATTTATTTTTAATTTCATCTTATTATTTAATTTCATCAATTTAAACACGCATTCTCGAAAGATATATTATGTAAGGCATTCCGTCATAATTTCGAATATTTTTCTCACTATTAGTCTCATTATTCATTGTGTCACTTTTATTCTAAATAAAGTTCACCACTCGCACAAATTTATAATTCGTAACTTCACTTATATCTGTTTCACCAAAAATACCGTTTTTTCCCGCAATATTCCCAAACTTCTCGATTCAAGAACGTTCTTAAATTACTCGAACCTTCTCCATTTCGAAAATCACTAAATAATCGAACACTCTTTAATCCATTTCCTCTCTATTAAAAGTCAAAATAAAGAAAGAAAAAGAAATGGAACGACGAATATACGAGCAATCGATATACAAAACCAATTACAATTCTGTTTATGACCATACGTATCTATCAATTTTCTAAATAATCTCGCCCTCGAACGACGACGACAATCACGCAGACGTGTAAGCAAGTAGACCGTGTGCAAGTTTCCCAATCTCGAAAATCATTCTTCGATCAATCTCTCCTCTAAAAATAAATAAAAAGAAAAAAAAAAAAAAAAAAAAAAAAAAAAAAAAAAAAAAGAGAGAGAGAGACGACAAAGCTCACGCGACAAAAAAGCCGATGGACGCGAAGGCAATTGCGAATCCAGTCCGTCACAATCATAATCATACGCACAGTGCAACACACCATTATCCTCTCTCCATTAATTTTTCCGACTCTTCTCTTGTCTCGACACAATCGCACCCGCGACGAATGACGACTTATGCAGAGCCACGCAGAGAGAGGCATACAAAAGCCCGGCGCAGAAAGCAAACGTGGAACCGTGTGCGTACGGCAGTGTGTGTGCACGGAGTGCGTATTGGCGTGGATATCGCGACAGAGTGAAAACCGCACACGTGCTTCGCGGTCGGACGCAATTCGTGCAACGGGGCAACGAGCGTGCCGCGTTTCGCGGTTTCGGTTTACTGCATAATTGTGCGCCCGGACCGGCCGTCCGTGATGTAACGTTGATTCCTTTATCGGCGACGATATTGCCAATTACCGTATCGCAGGGCTGACCGCGTTTACGCGCTCAGATAGCCCCGTTTAACGCGCTGGGACGTGGAGGGACGAGGGAGGGAAGAGGAAGGGGAACGCGCGATTAACGCCACGGCCCGTTTATAACGCGAGTGTGCCAAGCGCGCGAAACACGTGTTTCCCCGTGAACGAGACACACCATGGCCCTTTATTCGGCCCTTTCCGATCGGCTACAAACTTCTCCGCCACGTTTGCTTTCGCCGCCTCGTTCACCGTCACCGTCGTCACCGTCGGTCGTTGGCTCTCCGCAGCTATTTCAACCGCAACCGAGCTTCAAGACGATCGGCTGACGCACCGACGCTCTCGTGCAGCCAGAATGGCGGAACAATGGGATTTGTACGCTTCTCTGTTCGTTTCGTTTCTTCGTTCGTGGTACATCTAGTTGGGTAAAAGAACATTCCTTTGACTGTGATCAAACCGAGGGAATTTTTGTTCTCGCGTTCCTCTTGCTCATACGTCGGTTACCACTGTCTCTCTGCGGAAGTTTCCGAGACAAGACTGACAAATAATCGTTACCAGGATTGATGGATTTTTCACTTGTCGATCGTATCGTCGTGTCTCTTTCGCGGAGAATGATCGACGAGGAGTTGCATTTCTATACGGCGATAGTCTAAAAGTATCAAGTAAAAAACAATGTAACCGAGTGTAACGTCGATTCGAGCATAAACAATCGAGCCCGGCCTCTCCAAGTAAGTGCATAACAACGTTGCGGACCGGAGGATCCTCCAAAGCCTCTAAACTTTTGACCACCAATTATCAAATAATGTCTTCTACCACTAAGAATGAAGAGAAGCAAAATAAAACGGGAGCAAAGCGACTTGATTCTATATCTACAGCAGATCGACTTACAGATTGAAAATTGACTTGTATACGTGTGAGAGGGGAAAAAAAAAAAGAAAGAGAGAGAGAGAGAGAGAGAGAGAGAGAGAGGAGGTGTCGCGATGAGGAGAGCGGTGCTCTTACCGAGGCTGCGTGTCGATCCGGGACGAGCACTGGCTGGCTGTCGCGTTTTCGCGGTTTTTTCCCTCGTGACAAGGGCTGCGAGGAGATCGGCCGCCGAAATAACAGCATAACGTCGGGGCAAGGGTAGACTACCGGCAGACAGCGACTATGGGGGCGGTGACCGCCCGCCAACGCGAATCAATACCCGCAGGAACAGGAACCACCGACCCAGCGAGAGAGACAGCCGACACCAGCCAGCCAGACAGAGAGAAACAGGCTCAGACAGACAGAGAGAGAGAGAGAGAGAGAGAGAGAGAGAGAGAGACAGAGAGAGAGAGAAAGAGAGAGAAGGGAACGTCCCAGAGGCAGTGGCAGAGAAAGAGAGCCACAGAGAGGGGAAGGAAAAGCGAGCAGTATCAAGAGAGGAGCAAGAGGTGGCGGCGGAGGCGATGGAGGCGGAGAATGACGGGTGGAGAGGAACAAGCCTGGCACACCGACGCACCCGGGGTGCAAACGCCGCGGAGCAAAGTGCCGATACCTGTCCTCCACCTTCCGTCATTCCTTCTGCGCTGAGATTTTTTTTCAAAAGCGTCGAGATTCCACGAGGACGAAGAAAAAGGGTGAGCGGCCACGTACGAAGATGAAGGGAATTTGTACTTCGACGAGATGAATGAACAGACGACCTCTGGTTTCTTTCTTTTTTTTTTTTTTTTTTTTTTTTTTTT
>NW_025110227.1:28362-34159 GCF_011392965.1 Frieseomelitta varia
TTTTTTCTTTTTCTTCTTCTGTCGCGGTTGTCTGTCAGTCTTTTCGAACAACTTGTTACACTGTATCGGGTAATTTGTACGTAATTTAAACCTGTCGAAGTACTGTACGTTGAATAACCCTCAGTACGAAGAATTGAGAATTTAAGAGACGTCGAGACGTCTATTGTTCCAAAACTGTGATACTCCCTCGGTTGTAACATGCAAAGTAGCAGCAGAAAGAAGCGAGTAATAATATTTATTACTTCTCTAGTTGAAGAGGAAAAGAAAGCGACGAGTTATCGTGTACGGTTCGGTCACTCGTTATGGTCCGCAATCAAGCGACACTGCCAGCGCGTGCGGTTAAAGTTTGAACATTCAATCGATATCGCTGTGCATTTTGGGTAATTTGTAAGTATTATACGTTAGGGAATCGTAGAAACGTTAGGCATAGAATCGGTGCTATCCTTCGATACGAAGAATTGAAATTTAAAGTTCGAAACAATTCGTACAATACTTGTCGCGACTCGACATTATAAATCAAGAGGTCAGACAATTTTCGATTCGATGAATCGTGTATATATTGAAACAGGAACGTATCGATGATCACATTGGAGAAAATTTTGCCTTCGAAATTTCATCGTGAAGTAAAATTGGACGCACGTGGACGAGGAAGACCGGGTTTATCTCACTAAATTTCTCAAGGATGAAGATTCTCAAGAATGAAGATTCTTTTGTGTTGCATGATTTTTAAACGAATCATGAGTCATCGTTTGAAGATAAACCATGAGTGATCAGGCTCGAAATAAGGATAGTAAGACTCCCTGTGAAGCTTCATTTTCGAGAAAATCGAATTCGGAAACGTCTCGTTCCATTCTATTACACTGTGACGTGACATCGGAAATAAAATTAGAATGCACAGTGCAGACACCTTAATTGATTTGCAACGACATCTAAATTCGAAACTGAAGCAATTCATAACGAAGATGGAGCAATAGTTGCTAGTTCTAATTTCGAAAAGCTTTCAATCAGCTTGCGTTTAACGAACTTGCGTTTAACGCCTAATATTTCACTGACAATTATTCACTTATTTATTTATTCATTTTTCACGAAAGAAAGAAACACCCGTTAGTACAAAAAGTGATGCAATTGATATGAAAATTTTTTAAATGAAACGAGGTGCGAGACTGAGTGAAAAAATTTTAAGCAGACACTAAGCAACTGAGCGTGACAAAAGATGGAAATGAAATGGTTAGAAACATCGATCAAACAACGTGCATTATCAGCGTTATTAATGAATATATACGGGTTGATAGAAGCCATATTATAAAGATCAGTTTCTATCACTGCTTTTATCAATAATTTACCAACTTACAATAATGAACATGGCATCGTCGCAAAGAACAAAGTCATTCATTGCAGTTCGTTGTTGATTGCAATTCCAATAAACAAACACGCCACACGCGCCAGTCTCGATCGCGTGTTCGACGAGACAGGGTGGTGAATTTTCGCGGCCAACTTGGCTGCTTGTTCTGGGAACGTGTTCTCCCACCTCTTGGTTGAGGGAAGCTTGAATTCAGTGTTGCACGGAACGGCCTTGGACGGTAGCCGATAACCGGACGAGTCGCGGATGAGCTGGTGGTAGCTGCAGCACTTCACGGGTGCAAACGCCGCGGGTTTAACACGCGCGTGCTCTTGCACACGGATTATTCTCACACGTGTTCCGCCGTGTAGAAAACAGAGAGCCGTGGTTCGCAGGCTCGGGGGCAGACTGGTTTGCCCAGTAACCTCGCGGCACAGACCGCTGAGAATCTCGTGAGAGGATGCACAACGCTCGAAAACGAACCGCGGAGGGGAACCGCATTCCTTTCGCGACGTTTCAACCTACTACTCCTCGCTCGACTTTCCTCTTCCTCTCCGGGCCTCGTTGAAAGCGACAGTCCGGATGACGCTCGTCGAGGAAGCTCTCCTCGAGATCGCGCGACTGGTTTGTACCGGTGCACAAACTCTTGCTCCTTGTCCCGCGATGCGACAGCCTCGCGGACAGGATCTCTCTTTTAAACTTTTTCTGCAGAGTTCCTCCCCTGTCTCTTTGTTTCTTTTTCTTTATCGTTTCTTTTGTAGGATTCTAAAGTTTCGCGCTTGTCGTTCTTGGAGAGTTCAAGTTGATTACGGGGATCGATTCATTGGACGACTGTTTTTACACTAATTAATGGGACGACACATTTTAAATCAGATGATAATTTATCACGATGTTTATTACGAACACTTCTCGAGCTTTTTCTTCTTTTCGTGTAAATGCAAATGTTTTTAGCCAATCCAATTAGAATTTCTCTTCTGAATCACAAGGGTAGGAAAGTAGAATTCGATGGCGTAGATTGATTTCAAAAAGTTACAGGTAGAAATAGTTAGAAAAATTATAAATAGAATACATTTTAAATTATTAAGGGTCAGATAACAGTTTTCTTTTAAATTTTTCAAATTTGGAAGAAATAATGATAAAAAGAAAAAAAAAATATTAAGTCAGTCTTTAGAATTTTTTTTTATTAATCACAGCGTCGAACAACGGGATTCGACAAGGTATATCGATTTTAAAAAATTGCAAATGAAATAGTTGAGGCAAGTGAGATTTTCGATCTTCCCACCTTTCGATTATACCTTCTCAACTTATAATTAAAAATGGCATAATTTGAAAGATTTGTGTTAAACTTTGTAACATTTATACAACCTCGACGATATTTTGAATTCTATTATCTTCCTTGGGAAGCTTGGAAGATTCACGTTTCAATTAGTCGAATGTTTTATTAACGGGCAACCCTGAAAACTTAATAACACTCCTCCTTTAATAAGATTTCCAATCCCATCGTCCGTTCTGAATAGTGACGTAATTCAAAAAAACCTACGTTCTAACCAATCACAATTTTTAATTATGTCAAAAATTTCAGAACTTTACCATCAAATTTCTAGTTTCTTCAAGAAAATTTTATAAATATTACGACATAAAATATAAAAATGTCACGGGTTATCTTGATCCTTTGACAAAAAAAAAAAAAAAAAATTACAAATTCCTGCTTTGCACAAGATCATATTCTACCATTCTGTTGTCTCAGTTCTAAAAAAAAAAAAAGAAAAGGAAAAATTGCACGGCTTTGCGCAAGATTGCAAAGCTATAAAATGCTTCGTTGTTCTGATTCTTAAAAAAAAAAAAAAAAAAATTGTTGCTTGAGATCTCAAGAAAGAGAAAGAGGAGAAAGAATCACAAGCGTCTGCCGGATCGGAATCCGTGAAACACAATAGGGTAGGAAGCGAGCGTATTCCCTTGGAGGGTGAAGACAAATTGAAGTAATGAACCGCAATGGTCTAGGTCAAGGTCCTTGGCCTGGGTTTAGCATTGGCATACACGAAATACACCAAGGGGGCCACACCGACAGGCCGCGGTACTGTTTATTCCCTCAAGTGTGCTACGTGTTACATACCGGTGTACCGTGCCAGATTACGGGAGAGGAGTGGCTAAGCAGGAAGGGATCGATGCCATCCTTGGGGACCCAAGACGCTTAATAATCTCACCGAGGATTTTCAACTCCATTTGAGATCGTGCCAGACAATCGGATCTCTCTAACACGCCAGCTTGGAATCAGCCTGGATGGCTCTGATCCTCTGGATAAGAAATTCTCCAAGCGGAACGTATCCTCCTTTCCATCCAATTAATGCCATCGCGTATTTTTAATGCGATTCGTTAATTACATACAGGTATTTATATACTATATGTTAATTATATACTAATTATACAGGGTGTTTCGTAACTTGTGGAACCCACTTCAGGAGCTGATCGTACGCCTAAAAGTAATGAAAAAAAGTCATGTAAATATATGTCCTGTCTGTCTTCGTTTATGAGATACAATGAATTTTATAAACAGAGCAAACTCTAGTAAGCTAGTTTTAAGCCAGGGATGGTACATTCAATTTTCATAATAATCATAATTGGGATGAAGAAAACCCACATGTTATTGTGCATTCAAGACGTCAACACCAGTTTAGTTTANAACGTATGGGCAGGAATAATTGATAAATTTTTAACTGGACCTTTTTCTCTTGATGGGAAACTAACAGGCACAAAGTACGTTGATTTTTTTGAGCACGCGAAATATTAGAGGAAGTTCCAGTCGATATTAGATTATTCGTATGCGGTTTATGCATGATGAAGCTCCGTCGCATTTTAGCCGAGTGGTTAGGCAATTTTTAAATCAACACTTTGCAAATAAATGGATTGGTCGCGGAGGTCCTCTTGCGTGGATTTGAATCCATTAGATTTTCATTTGTGGGGACATTTAAAATCTATTGTATACGCAACATCGATTGAACATGCTGAAATACTACGAAATAGAATAGAGCGAGGCTTCCGACAAATTCGAAACACCAGGAATGATAGAGAGAGTAACCAGATGAATGACAAGACGCGTGCAGGCTTGTCTTCAAATGCAAGGTGGTCATTTCGTGCATCTTTTGTAAAAGTAATTAAAACAGAAAATTCATTAGATCTCACAAACGAAGACAGATAGGACGTATATTTATATGACTTTTTTTCATTATTTTTAGGCGTACAATCAGCTCCCACAACTAGGTAGGTTCCACAACTTATGAAACACCCTGTATACATATTATTTCCCAGGTTTTTTCCCGCCAAACTGCGAGAGCTTATTCCAGGAGGGAAAAAAATGTTATATGGAGTTTGCGAATTAATAATTATATGTCATACTGTGATGTAAGTAGTGGTTCGCCTTGAAATTTCCTCTCTTTTTTTATTACAGGAGGTTTCTTCTTTACGTGTTTTCTCCTTCTATTTCTATGACACCTTTATGTATCAAAGAATTACGTACGTCCCTCAAAAATTCCCGGATGTGTTCTAACTTTTTTGCCGAGCATTTCAACCGATATAAAAAATTGTTTACAACTTCGAAACTATTAATTTTTCCACCCACGTTTTATTAGGAACTTCTCTTCATGCTTCGGCGAGTGCCATCTACCCGAGAAGTTATGAATCCTTTTTTTTTTTTCTATTCACTCTGCGTACAATTAAATTACACGATTACGTTAACACACTATTCCTTTCCATCCTTCCTCCTTCACCTCTACGTGTTACATTTACCAAGCTTTTCAAATATCCCGCCTTGATTCCAGCCGTCACGTCGACGCGCATAACACATAAATCCCCCTCGTCCACATAAATACCCTCTGTTATACAATGTTTGTTCGATGTACACGGTACATTTTATATTCCTCTCTATGAATAAATTTCTCCCTCGTAGCGGGTGATTTTATTATTTATTTTACGAAGACGTTAACCGTAAATGTCAGAGGCAACTGTTTCGAAGAACTCGAGCTCGATACTCGAAAATGTGTATGAACAACGTTGTTCAGAGTGTCATACAACACACACACACACGCACACACACACACACACACACACAAACACACGAGAGGAGATGGAGAGCGTGTGTGTACTTACCATAGAAACGACAGGAGGCGGAGGATTTCCGTTCCTAAGTGCCCCGGTTTGTTGGTTCGCCGCGGGATTCAGATTGTCCTTGGATTGCTGCATGGGATCCGGCTGATGAAGCGTTTGTTGCGTTTGCTGTTGCGGTTGTTGCTGGTGCTGTTGCAGCCCTCCTATTCCAGCCTGTGGACTGCCTAAGCCTGCTGGCGCGCTGTCCGGCGTGCTCACTTGCCGGGCGATCTTCCGATAACTCTGAAACGCACAAGTTTAATCTCCCGTCAGACAGAGGTGCGCGGATATTATCCATCCGGTCGAAAAGAAAAAAAA
>NW_025110227.1:35635-48514 GCF_011392965.1 Frieseomelitta varia
AAAAAGGAGACTAAGAATTTAGGAAATTGAAAATTCTTGAGATTAAGAATTTAGAAAAACTTGGAAAATTCGTCCAGTTCGTCAGAAAATTTTCGAAATTTGAACGTCTGAAAGCCCCGGAGCACGACTCTAACAGCTCTAAAGTAAAATAAAAAAAGGAGACTAAGAAAATTGAAAAGAAACTGCGAAATTCCGAAGTTCGAAAACGTCCCGACGACTGATCTATCTCTGGCCGATTACGTCATTTCCGAGCAACGTGCAACAACTCTTTCCACAAACTATACCTATACCTCGCTAGCATGCAAACTCTCTCCTCCGTGGTAACTGCAAAAAAAAAGAGAGAGATAGAGAGAGAAAGAAAGAAAGAAAAGGAAAAAGTCTGCAAGAGGGTTTAAATTTACGGGGCAGAAACACGCGACGTCTCGCGTCCAATTATCCAATAACTTTCATCCTCGGGTTAGACAGAATCTCCTGGTAGGTTGAACGACACGCGCGCGCGTTCCTCTTCGTCCCCGAGCGGGCCAAGTGTTTTCCTCTGGTATTGGGGCTCTGCGGTTGTATCGCCCACGCTCGAGGGTGACGCACGACGAAGCGAAGCGAAGCGAAGAGAAGAGAAGCGAAGAGAAGAGAAGAGAAGAGAAGAGAAGAGAAGAGAAGAGAAGAGAAGAAAAGAGGAGTGGAGAGAAGAGAAGAGAAGAGACGGACTACGGTTTTGAAACGGCAAGGGAAGGAAGACAGGCAGGATGGTGTGTGCAGCACGATAGCCGAGCGTACGACGGTGTGACCCTAATGCTAAAAATACCAAGGTGGCCTAAGTAGGCCGAGCCGGCTGAAACGGTTTCCATAGTTCAACAAGCGCCGCTGCCCGACACAGCTATAACCGGTCAACCTGCCATACCGCCGCCCCCAACGCTCCTCCGCCGCGCAAACTTGATCAATTATTATCACTTTATCCCTCCAAGTATCAGCATCCCTCACAAACCTGCATGTTATTTCGGAAGATCGTCGGAGAGATTCTTTCGAGAGAAGCGAAGTTTTTGGATTCAGATTGAGACTAACAGAATTCCTAGACTTTCTAACAATGAGGCTAGCTCAGACGAGACAGTCTCAAGACGCGACGATTATGTCTTTCAATGGACGTCTATAGAGTATGTCTTTAGAGTCTACAAATTTTGGAAGCAACAGTATTCTCCAAGAAACACGAGTTTATTTCTTTATTTTTATTTCTATTTCTATCTTTAAATTTATTTTTATTTTTCATTATTCAGAGCACGAACTTATTTATCTAAATGACGAACACGCTGGATCTTTATGAAACTCGATAATTGTGAAAATGAGATGTAGATAGATGGGACACTGAAAAAAAGTCTATCGATTTCTTTTTTCTATAATAACGTCACTGAAGAAAAGAAAAGAAGAGAAAAGAAGAAATTGCACAACGTAAACTGACTGAAAATATCGCAAAATGAAATATTGTTTATAGTTTCAGTTTTATCGATAGTTCAACTATCTAAACTAAATAGATTATTATGATAGCTTGTACTATAATATATAATAGTATAATACTATACTATTATATACTGTTGTACTATAATTAGTATATAATAGTATACTACACTATTATATACTGCTATACTATAATTAGTATTAATGGTGAATAATAGTACACTACACTATACTATTATAGTATATACTATTGTACTATTATGTACACATATATAGTATATACTATAATTAGTACTATTATATACTATACTATATTATAGTATATACTATATTATATACTATACTATACTATATTATATTATATACTATACTATAGTATACTATACTATAATATAATAGTATAGTATACTATATACTATACTATAATAGTATTATATACTATTATACTAGTACTAATTATAGTATATACTATACTATTATAGTATATACTATACTATTATAGTATATACTATACTATTATAGTATATAATTATAGTATATACTATACTATTATAGTATATACTATACTATTATATACTATAATCCTATAATAGTTCAACTGTCTAAACTAAATAAATTATTAATAATAATAATACAACACTGTATGGTTTCATACAACATTGTATAACATTGTTCTTAATAGTTCTTGATAGTTTGATCAATAAATAAAATAATAAATGTGAACACAATTGAACGTGACAGGCAACATTTTTGACAGAGAAAAAGAAATTGGTCCTATTATTTTCTCGAATCGCCGGTCGTTTGTGATTTTATGACTGAAAGTACGTGAGCACGAATAATTAGATGCGGCTGCACGATCACTCTCTCTCTCTCTCTCTCGCGGTGTGTGAAAACGATGGAAAAAGCCGCAGGAATTTATGTCGACGACGACAACCATTATTCTATGGAAATTTCTTTAGAAACTCTTCCCGGCACCTCCTCCAATAAAAACTAATTAAAAGTACTTAGTGTATCCATAAATATTAAAATCGTTCTATAGTCTTGTCTGTTGCACTACAGTTGCAACAATTACATTTCCATTTATATTGTCCTTCGTCATTTTACAAGTAGAAAACACGCGGAGTGATCATTGTCCGGTAGCCTTGAACGGCTAATTGATCTCGCATACAGACCTATCTTAAACGAAACTAACAATTTCAAGGACCATTTATACGATTCAAAGAAGCATAATATTCGCCAATGAGTATCTATCAACGCGTATCATTTTTTTCTTTTTTTTTAATTTATCGACGATCAATAACATTTAAAAACATACTGCGGCTACAGAAATTCACTTCCGCCGAGCCGTTCCTTTTATGGAAACTCCGCGTTTCATTTTCACAGTATAAAATTTTCACGATTATATAAACGTGCCGTTACATCGAAAACGACGCGAAATTTAATTATACCCGAATGCTATTAATATAACATGAATATTTTTCTTTTTCAATAGTTTCTAATTTTTAATAGTCGCCGTGAGTGTTAGTTACGAAAAATTAATTAAGCAAACTTGAATAACCATTAATTGAACAGAAAATAAAACCTCGCGGATGTTCCCGCAAATTCACGCGTTCTAACGAGCGCGAGTTAGAGAAAGCGTAGCCAAAATATTACAAATTCTAACGTGTTCTAACTCTGTCGTAATAAATTTCAAGTTTATTTTAAGACTTTCGCGGTGCTTTTTAACCATCAATCTCGCGTCTCTAAAATCGTGATCAACGAGAGATGCGCAAATAAACCGTACATCTGTCATCTGCCATCCGTCAGCCGAAATTACGAAACAAAGGTGCTCACGATGATGCTGACATTTTGTCTCCTCCCTCCCTGGTGAAATATCTCTTCTCGCGAGATGAAATTTCGCGTGAAAAATCTTTGTTGAGAGCACGGTCACGTTTCTCCATAGGCCGAGTCTTCGTACTCGAATAGGTGTGAATTATTTTGTACGGTGAACGGGTTGACGAGCAACGGGTTTCACGTTGACGAGCAACGACGTCCAAGAGATTGTAAAGAGCTGCTTGTTTATTCGTTGCGGGCGCAGGTTGCCGCAACCGCGACGCGGTCAGCCCCGTCATAAATGTAAATTGAATTCCGTCGCATAAATTTCCACCGCGCGGCGTATCCAATAAATTCACCGACCGATACAATCAGTAATATTCTGTAACATCGTCGCACGATCGTATTACGAAACTCTTTTCGCGCCCCGATCGGGGCTCTAGTGTTTGTGCGCGTTCGTGGAACCCTCGCTGACTCTTGCTGACTGTTATTCCGGGCAATTTTTATTGCAACGCAATTGATTGTACGTGCGGTAAACTGTATACGAGCAAGCAGACGACATAAGTTGGTAGGTAGTCGATAAAGTTCGTCGATTAATTTGAATTTTCTCCGGTGTTTCCGAATCATTCGAATCTTTGAATTTTTTGAGTGCTCGAATATCATTGGATATTCAAATGTTTGGATCTATGAGTCTCCAAGTGGTCAAATCTTTGAATTATCGAGCTTTCGAATCTTTGGATCTCTGGATATTTGTGTATTATAGATACTCGAGTTTCTGAATTTCTAAATTTTTCGGTCATCGAATCTATGGATATTCAAATGTTTGGACCTATGAGTCTCCAAGTGGTCAATTCTTTGAATTATCGAGCATTCGAATCTTTGGATCTCTAGATATTTGTGTATTATAGATACTTGAGTTTCTGACTTTCTAAATTTTTCGGTCATCGAATCTATGGATATTCAAATGTTTGGATCTATGAGTCTCCAAGTGGTCAACTCTTTGAATTATCGAGCATTCGAATCTTTGGATCTCTGGATATTTGTGTATTATAGATACTCGAGTTTCTGAATTTCTAAATTTTCGAGTCATCGAATCTATGGATATTCAAATGTTTGAATCTTTGAGTCTTCGAATCTTTGTATCTCTGAATATTCAGATACTCAAGTCTCTGGGTCCACAAATTTTCGAGTCTTCGAATCCTTTCGAACATATTCAAATATTTGAATCTTTTAAATTTGCAAGTGTCCGAATCTTTGAATCATCGAGTGTTCGAATCTTTGGATATTTAAATGTTTGCATCTTTGAGTCTCCAACTGTGTAAATCTCTGAATTTTCGAGTTTTTGAATCTTTGGATCTTTGAATATTCGGATACTCGAGTCTCTGAATCTTCAAATTTTCGAGCCTTCGAATATTTGGATATTGAAATGTTTGAATTGTTTGAGTTTCTAAATCTCTGAATCTTTAAATTTTTGAGTCTTCGAATCTTTGGATCTCCGAATATTCAGATACTCGAGTCTCTGGATCCTCAAATTTTCAAGTTTTCGAATTTTTGGATCGCTGAATGTTCAGATACTCGACTCTCTGAATCTGCAAATTTTTGAGTTTTCGAATCTTTAGATCTCTGAATATTTAGATACCCGAATCTCTGAATCCTCAAATTTTCGAATCATGTTGAAAATATTCAAATATTCGAATCTCTCGAGTCTCCGAGTGTTCGAATCTTTGAATTTTTGAATCTTCGACTCTTTGGATCTCCGAATATTCAGATACTCGAGTCTCTGGATCCTCAAATTTTCGAGTTTTCGAATCTTTGGATCGCTGAACATTCAGATACTCGACTATCTGAATCTGCAAATTTTCAAGTTTTCGAATCTTTAGATCTCTGAATATTTAGACACCCCAATCTCTGAATCCTCAAATTTTCGAATCTTCTCGAAAATATTCAAATACTCGAATCTCTCGAGTCTCCGAGTGTTCGAATCTTTGAATTTTTGAATCTTCGACTCTTTGGATCTCCAAATATTCAGATACTCGAGTCTCTGGATCCTCAAATTTCCGAGTTTTCGAATCTTTGAATATTCAGAATCTTTGAATATTTCGGATCGCTGAATATTCAGATACTCTACTATCTGAATCTGCAAATTTTCGAGTTTTCGAATCTTTAGATCTCTGAATATTTAGATACCCGAATCTCTGAATCCTCAAATTTTCGAATCTTGTCGAAAATATTCAAATACTCGAATCTCTCGAGTCTCCGAGTGTCCGAATCTTTGAATCTTTGAGTCTCTAAGCCTCAAAGCTTCTGAATCTATGAGCGTCTGAATATTCGAGTCTCTGAATCCCCGAGTCATCACGTTCGAATTCAAATCGCCGAACTAACAAGAAACGTTATTCTCTCACAAACGCGTGCAAACAACGCGCCGTACCGTGCACCTGAACGTAGGTGCTCGGTATTAGAGTAACAGCCTTGCGGGACGGTTTGAAATTACCAAGTCACCTATCGATAGCCGGCGGTTCGATTTTCCACGCTACCTGGCCGGCATCGCGCTGGAATCGCGGCGTGTTATGCCGTCACGTGCGTGCATATACGGCTGTATACTTTATAAATAGACAAGGTCTCGGGCCCACGCTAAGCCCACGGGTGTACACACTACACGATGCATGCGTTCGCACGAACGAGCATCAACGTCTCGTTGCACCCGTTCGGATATATATTTCGCTCCTGTTTCTCTCTCCTCTGTTCGACTCGCGTCGAGTTCCTCTTGTTCCTCAACGAGCGAGCGAGCGGAGGATCCCAGCTGCAACACGTGCCGCGAGAACGACGCCGCTTCCGTTCGTGGATCGTCTGGAGTATCGTCGCTCCGACGGAAACGTGACTTGCAGCCACCAACTGCCAATTACTGCTACTCCGAATCGTGTTACGAAAGATCGGCTTTCCGTTAACCGGCATACCGAGCCGTGTTCTCGACACCGATTCCGTTAATTTTGCATTTTTCCTCCGATCGACGTCGCCTTTTTTTCGTTTTTTTTTTTTTCTTTGTAATTTTTCAACACTTTTCAAGGTTCGAAGCATATTCGTGAAAGTGTTCGAACGTTTACTCTGCACTCTGAGCTATCAACAACGTTCACAGTGTGTGTCCTATCGAACGTTTTTAACATCTTGCGCTGAAATGAGAATTTTCTGCTCCAAAATTGTAATATTTTCTCTGTCTTAAGTATATTCAAGTAAATAATAATTTTTTTTCTCTGTCTTAAGTATATTCAAGTAAATAACAAATAATAAATTTATTACTTCTCGATAATTTCTATCCAATGATACCGACGAGTTTAAAAGAAAAAGAAAGCGACGAATAACTGTATACGGTTCGGTCACTCGTTATGGTCCGCAATCAGTTGCCCAGCGCAATTTAACCTCTTGCGCTTGAATGACGTGCCACGCACCTCGAGAATTTTTTGTTCCAAAATTGCAACATTTTCTCAGTTTTAAGTATATTTGAGTATAACCCAGGCAAAACAGTTGATAAATTTATTACTTCTCGATAATTTCTATCCAGTCGATATCGCATCGACGAGTTCAAAAGAAAAAGAAAGCGACGAATAATTGTATATGGTTCGGTCACTCGTTATGGTCCGCAATCGGTCCGCCAGCGCAAGTTTCATTAAGTTTCATCGGCGACGATTATATTAGAAACAATCTGAAAATGTAAGTTACATACGGGATAAAAGATTTGCGAGATGTTGCGAAACATATATTTGTATTAAATAACTCTAACTACTGTTTTAATTCATTTACAATGAACATTTTAATTTAGCTCGTTTAGACCTTTCTTCCAGTTCGTCGTTTGTCTTAAGAAGAAGCTCGTCAAATATTTGAATTTTATAATTATAGGTATAGGTATTAGCTTTATAATTACAAGTTAAATATCTGAATTTTATAATTGTAAGCATTATCGTATTGTACATGGATGTTGTAAATTACACGGTGGAGGATTGAAAAGATTTCCATTGAAAACAACTTGCACCGTAAAAAACATATCTTTCTCACGAAAAGTAGAAACTTCAGTTGGTGGAACAGTTCAGTTCTAATAAATCCAATATAATTATGTTACAATAACTGTATTATAATGATGAAATTGTTCCGTCGGCTAACAGCAAAATATTTACACGAGATTTGCATCGCTTAAATGTAAATTAATTTCTAATAAGAAGTGGCTTGCGTTGATTGCCTCCTGACCTCTCCACGTAATAATAAATCAATTCCTATAATCTGATAGATGAATAGATACGTTCTTAAGCGGAATTAGAAAACAGATTAATTTTAAACTCGAAATTACTTCTTAGTTATTACAGATTCCTTTCGATGACAAACAGTTCGAGCATCTCCATTGAATTTCCCTGACGCTCGTCGCCGCGCGATATTTAAAATAAATCGATGACGAGAACAGCGAAGAAAAACTTCGCGTTGGCCGTTTACAACGTTCACGGTGTGCAACCTCCTGCAACTTCCAAGGTCACCCCCTTCGACGTTTTCGTAAATCGTTTTATCTGAGAGCGGGCATCGAGCGTGCAACGTGCGAACGTGAGTAATGAAAAGTCGAAGTTTATCAGTTCGTGGATATCGGCGGCGGGGATCGACGATGGGAAAAAGCGATACCGACAGACATCGCGGTAAAACGAACCTGTATATCGCGTTACCCGCCACTTTATAGAATATCGTTTGGCGCGCTTTGATCCGACCGATTGAGCTTCCATTGGAGTGGCGATTTCAACCGAAGATCGCCAGTTATCCTCCGCTGGAATTCGGAATCTGATAGCGATCCGAAATTTGCGTATTCGCGGACAAGAAACGAAGAATAACGATGTTTGAAATTAGTCGGTGATTTTAATTGCAAGTGGATGCAGGTAGTATCAGTCAAAGAGGACTGAACATCAAATGTTTGAAACGTTTAACGAACTTATGGATCTGGAATTTAATAGTATCCGAAATTTGCGTATTTGCGGATGAAAAGACGAAGAATAGTAATGTTTGAAATTAGTCGATGATGTAATTACAAGCAGGTGTAATTAACGTAAGTAGATTTAATTATACGTACTCTCAGCCAAAGAGGATTGATTTTCGAATATTTGAAACGAAAAGAAAAAAGTTTTGAACGTTTTATAAACTTGTAAATTAGGAATTTAATAATATCCGTAATTTGCATATTTGCGGATGAAAAGGCGAAGAATAGTAATGTTTGAAATTAGTCGATGATGTAATTACAAGCAGGTATAATTAATTAACGTAAGTAGATTTAATTACACGTACTCTTAGTCAAAGAGGACTGAATTACGATTATTTAAATATATTGGACTTTTGAGCATTTTCCTAAGTATTAGAATTATTTTTGAGTATTAGAAATTCTGAGTATTAGAAATATTAACAATTGTTTAGAAGGCTGTATAAATATATCGATTTTACGAAAATCCATCTTCACAATGAATTGGAAAATTTTATTTTACTTTATACATTTTCGTAACAATACGATCGATATCAGATGTCCTTTTATTAATACAATTTCTCGAAACAGTTTCATCAGAATTAATATCGATATCCGCTCAAACAGAAACGTAATTGTACAAAATCTACTTTTAAATCGCAATGAACTTGCACATGCTACATTTCGCGCCGGCTGTTCTAACGTTAAACGTTTGAAATTCCCAGATGTACGAACTATTTCGCGATCTAACGTCTGCAACACGCATGAAATTTATTAGTCAACGCTTTCTATCGTCAGTTGTTAAAGAACACTTCCTCGTCCCTTTAGAAACAATGCCACCTCCCCCGTCAATTCAGAACGCTCGTTAATCCAACAGTAGAATGAGTCACGTAACGATTGGACTCGAGGCCGGTCGCTTAATTATTCCGAATGATTTCGCGAAAACTTGTTCCTCCTTCTCTTCCCGCGAATGAAATATCAAGAAAATACTCACTACGCGAAAACTGTTCAGTTTTATAAAAAAAAAAAAGAAATATCAAAACGCGTGGAAACGATTTCGCTTGGCATTTTTATCGAATTACTCAGGTCAGGTACACCTCTGGCTTTCATTTGCAATTCGCGATCGCGGCTTGAGAGGAAGGCGAGCAGACACAATGGCCACCCGCGATCGCGGCATCGTATTTCACACATACACAGACACACAGATGTGCGACGTGTGCGTCCGTGAAAAGTCGAGGTGTTTCAAGTGCTCATCGATCGTCGTCGCAGATGAGTTTCGCGATCGTTTCGCCGTGGTCGCGGTGGTAAAACCTCGTGTAGCGATTTTTATTGCTCCTCCAGCGTGTCATTGAGAGAGAGAGAAAAAAAAAAAACGAGCTACATGGCCACCTTCTAACTGCGCGTTCGCGTAACTCGCTCCGATTGTTGCCGCGAGGATTCGCATTCAGGGAGACAGGAACGATTCCGTGGGAAACTCGATGTAAACTCTCCGGCCAATTAAAAGTTTCTGATTGTCATAGCTCGCGGTTGAAAAGCAGACAGGATCTAAACAGCGAGATTTCTGGGAAATCCGCTGAAGTGGCAATTTTTGACAAAACGGCGCGGGCGTTTGGGTGGTCTGATTGGGGAGAAGATTGGTTAAATGGATATTTCGTTTGAAACGGAACGCTCTGTCAATTCTCTGCCAAGTTCGACAGATTTTTGTCTTGTTACATTTTTGAGAGAAAGTCTTTGCGAACGGAACTGCTACGACGAAGAAAATTTTAACCAACGATTTATAGAAATATTTTCATTAGACTTCAATTATTAATAGAACTTGTTAATAAATTACCCGCACCGATCGATATCAATTATATATGAAACTTTTAATCTGTATTATCTGGGTCAATCACACAAATATTAATTTAGTACTAAAATACTAAAATCTCTTTTAGTACTAAATTACTAAAATCTCTCGTCTCTCGTTCCTTTTCCTTTCGGTGGAATCTGTTGAAAAATTTGATTCTGCACGGTGTGGCGAAAAGGCACGTCGATAAGACATTTGTTTCTCGAAAGCCAAGAATGATACAAAGATTAGGCACGAATGTGAACAGAGGGAATCGAAAGAGCGAGTGTTAGTGGATTTGTACGACGAACAGGGCACCTCTGTACCGAAGATATCTGTTGGATTCGAATAACATTTAGAAACTACCATAACAATGCGTAAACTTCATTCTCGGATTTCCAACAAAGTTAGTAGGATATTACGTGGCATAAATTCAATTAAACCAGAGTAGACCGCCGGCTCATTGGTTACTCGTATTTGACACTAAAATTCCCTTTACAATCGACGACTTTATATTACGAAATTCAACTCAATTGGACTAAGTAATTTCTCCTCAAATGGCTAATCGAATTTAACACTATTTTACGTGACAAAGTAATTTCTCCTCAAATCGAATTTAACACAATTTTACGTGATTATTGTCAGATAGTATTAGATCTCAATGTTAGTTTCGTCTATAAACGAAAGCAGCAGGTATACGTTCTTTCAGTCACTAAATTATGCCAAGACCTTTTGAGCGTTTTAATTAACAAATAAATACGTAGTAATGAATTATTATATAATGAATATTATATATAATTTAATATTTATAATTATATATAATTTAATATTATTATGTATAATATAATAAATATGTAACTCAGATTCGTATAAAAACTATTCGAGGAGAAGTTGGTGATAGAGAATAAATACGTAATAATAAAATTATTACAAGATACTAGTAATAATAAATAACGTAATTCAGATTCGTATAATTATTCAGAAGAAGTTGATGACAAATAATATATATATATATATTGCTACAAGATATTGGTAATAACAAATAAATACGTACAGGCGAAACTTTATTCAGAGGAAACGTAAAAAATTCCAATTAAAAATATTAAATTTCAATTTTAATTGGAAATTAAATTTTTAACAAGAGATTCTGTGTTTCAACTTTCGATCGACGGACGGAAAATTTTAATTAAAGTTGTAATATTCCACCCTAACACTTCTCGCGCTGACTTCACCACCGTGTGCAAGAAATATTTCACTTTTGCCGAGAGAAGGTGGAGAGAAAGGTTATTAGTAGAGTGAAACGCATAAAAACATAAATATATACAGACCGAGCGTGATAATAACATTAAAATTTCAATATTTCAATATTTTTCTACACCCTTCGAAATCGTCTGTGTCCGTGTGTGTGTGTCTGTGTTTCACGCGCTGCGTCATCGTAAACGACACGCAGAGCCGCTCCTCGATCGACGATTCTCGATCGGTGTCGGGCCGAAACGAGGCGGAGAAGGTAGATTGGCGAGCCACTTCAAAGAGTCGCGTCGAGTCTTTTTTTTTCTTTTTTTTTTCCCCAGGGGAAAAGAGCCCCGGTCAGGATTCATTTTTCTAACGGGGGAGGCGGCCACCAGAAGCGCATTTGCATCTCTCTGTTCGCGAGCTCATTTTTCCGACTATCTCGTCGGAAATAAATCTGCCCTGAGCCACGGAACAGGCCACAGCCGGTAATAAAAAAAAAAAGAAAGAGAGACAGAGAGAGAGAGAGAGAGAGAGAGAGAGAGAGAGAGAGAGAGGAGAAAAAAACAGCGAAGAAGAAGGGAAGGGGAGGGAAAGAGGCGAACGACGTTCTCCCTTTATCTGCGCCACGTAGCGCGGCTTTTTAATGACGGGCATAAGTAAAAGCGCATCCTGGCCTTAACGACTGAAACTGAGCACGGAAATTCATTAAGGGGAGAGGGTCGAGATTCAATGATCCGAGCGTCCATGAATTTCGTGGATCGTGGACTCCGCGTATTCACGTTTCCCTCGGTTTCTTTTTTTCTGTTTCCTCTTCCTCTCTTTTCTCTCGCTTTTTTCCTTTTTTCGTTTCTTGATCGTCCCTCGTTCAAGGTTCAGTCGAGTCACTCTCCTCCACGTCGTCGTTCGTTCGTTCGTTCGAACTTTAATACTCGTTTTGTGTATGAGTGTGCTTTTGTTTTCTTTTCATTATGCCAGTTATTCGAAATCGGTTCCACGAACCTTCGCGCGGTCTTCGAAATTTTCAAGTCCCGGTTTCTCACACCGTTGCGTCACACCAAGTGAGTGAAACGTCCTTTCAGCGTTTCGAGAGACACGTCTCGAGACGCACGTACGCGCGATGGGAAATTTTCTCACGACTGAGAAATTTATTAACTCGTTAAGAGCCGATGCTCGCGCTCTTCGTCGTGGAATTCTGCTTTTTTCTTTCCAATGTGTCCCGTTCGTCGAGAGAGAGAGAGAACTCCGAGAACTGATGCCTGAACATCTTGTCCAAGTCCAAGGATGTTCCCACTCGGATTCTACGATTCTTTAATTAGTCATCGATCGAAATTGAATCAAATTTAACACATTGCGAACGGGAGACGCGTTTTTCGGTTTTCAACTGTTGCGGATGGGAGAATTCTCTTGTCTCAACGTTGCGGACGCTTTTTTTTTGTGTTGCAGGGGACATGACCCAGGCAACTTTATATATAATTAACATTATATAGTATTATTAAAATTATACATTATATATAATTAACATTATATAGTATTATTAAAATTATATATTATATATAATTAACATTATATAGTATTATTAAAATTA
>NW_025110227.1:50298-52661 GCF_011392965.1 Frieseomelitta varia
AAAAAAAAAAAAACATCGCGACATTGCGAGCTGTTGTTGCTCCGTAACGAGTTGAGAATCGAAAAATCACGCTCGGGTTCTTGTTGTGTGCGTGCGTGTGTGTGTTTGAGAAATCCCTCGTCGATCGCAGATATGCCGACTAATTATGATCTTTAGTTCTCGAGATAAGGGGAGACAGAGTTCTCGAGACGTAGCCTGCAAACGTTAGTGCAGCAATCGTGATTGTTGCTAAACGCTTATACCGTGGAAGATAAATATGAAGTACGATAAATATGAACAGTATCACAGCCTGTACCTAGGATATTTATTTCATTGCTAATCGTCGTACTCAAAGGCGAAAGCCACGATATCAGATGTTGGATAAAATCGGCGTGCGCAAGTCGACCGTGACTCAGAAAGCAAAAGCTTGGACATTCTATTTCAATCGGTTTATCTAACGGTTCTTATCTGGTCTTGTGTATATATTTGGATTTATCATTAGTTTTATCTGTGGACAATTATTCCACGCGTCGTTCGTAATCAATGATATTTAATGTAATTTAGAGATTGTACATGATGTTTTGTTTTTGTAGGAGGGAGAGAGGAAAAGAAGAATCAGAATCTAGGAATGTTAATACATAGAGTCACTAATTCACTCTGTGTATTGCACTCGAGGGCTTGAAATATTTCAAATAAATTGCAAAGAGGATTGATTACCGAAAAAAAAAAAAAATTATACACTGTTATATGTTATGTTTAAAAGAAATTCGGGAAATTCTTCCGACGACTCGTCGTCAAATATTTCCAAGATCTCGTTGGAAACTTGATATCGTGAGGCTGAAACTCTGTGGATTCTAATACAGAATAATTTCTCAGCTAACGACATTTGTCAATTAACAAGTGACAGCTGTAATTTATGAATATTTATCTGTTGTATAAACACTTTTTACAACTGTAAAGTGATCGTCTCGCTAATAATTTATAAACTTTACTCGCCTTACTCTGATCTTACAAATTTATACCTGTTGTGCATTGATAATGAGATTGATAATCGACTCATGAAACTTTCTCAATTATAAATACGTGAAGTCATTGTAAGAAATTATCCATAATTTTAACTGACATAATTTGATAAAAGAAGATCGTACAACGATCCACTTGGTCTCGTTTTATGGCGTGAAGCTTCTAGTTTGATGGCCAGGAGTTTGTTTTTTCTTAAAGATGATTTTACATCAGGGTAACGAGTAGAAGAGTGAGTGATAAAAAATTCAAATGCGTATGAGAACATGAAAAAAAAAAACTTTCGCCACGACTAAATCCGCTATGGCCTTAATGATTGAAATTTTCTTTCTACAACGATCCCTACTCGTTGTATACTTTTTTTCGTCATTTCATCGAACATTAGGACTGTGAAATGTTAGAATTTCTTGAATTTAACCCTAACATTCAATATTCAATAAAATGGTGAAAAAAATCGTTTTAAAACAAGTTTTACTTCTCAAAATAATGGCGGAACGGAAAAAATTTTTTAATTTTTTTACATACATATGAATTTTGACAATTTTGAAGAAAAAGGTATCTTCACTTTGTCACTTGCTATACGATGCAAAGTGACCTCCAGAAGAAAAAATAAAAAGAAAAAGAAATCAACCTTCGATTGTGTCAAAGCTTTGAACAGAGTCCAAGTAGATTGTTTTACGATTTTTTCTTTCTCTCTTTTTTTTAGAAAATGTTTTTATATCATTTGTCAAATTGTCGGCAATACCTCATTGTCATTGGTATGCTAGCAGTTATGCTAGTCACTGTACATCTACGAAAATGCAAACCAACCCGACTCGAAATTCGATTCACCTGTACAATTGCGTGAGAAAAAGAAAAAAAAAGTGGTCTGGTCGAGAAACTCCACCTGAATGAGATGGAAATCAATTTTCACGGCGGTGACGAGTCAATATCAGGTTCTGTCGAAAGACAAACTCGTATCAAACGTCCCGTGGTTCGGGCAGAGACTGAAGACCGAAATATTTTGAGGTTTAGGTATCATATCCAGAGACTGAAACCGAAATATTGCGAAGTTTAGGTATTATACCGGTATTTGCTCCCTTATTATCGTAATATAACCGCTATTTGGGACATCGGCTTTAATATCGGTATAAGACGGTCATACCGGTATTTTCATACATATTTTATCGATATTTGATGTCCACAAATGGTAAAAATACCGAAATATATACCGCTACGGTACCGCTTTACCGACGAAAACACATTTCTCATTTTCTACGTACAGTGACTCTTATTAATATTCGGACGTCATGCTATTCAAAATATTGTTGTGGATCTCGATTGTTTATAATAGTAAGTTTGGATTAATTTTTTAACAATCCAAT
>NW_025110227.1:53029-57574 GCF_011392965.1 Frieseomelitta varia
ATCTACAATATTTGAACCTGAAAATTGTTAACCTAAACAATAATTAATATTTTGTTAGGTAGCCCTTAACATCTGCCAGCCACTAATATAAATAAAATAAAAAAAAAACTAATAAAAAAGCTAATAAAAATAAACAAAGCGTACGTGTATATAAGCGTCATCAAATTTACTATCGGCAGCTTTATGATAACATTTAATCATTGTCACCTGTTCCTTTTCTAATATATTCATATTTTATTTACCGGTATTATACCGAAATACATCTACCGACTTAACATCGTTTTGACAGCGTCATACCGGTATTCGCACCATTTCGGTTTCATCAAACATCACATAATCGAATAATAACCTAAAAAATACCGGTATTTTACCAGTAATACCGATTTCGGTCTCTGGATCCGGGCCACGGACAGAGTTATACGAGCACCATGGCTTTACATCATTACTCCCACCGACACCAGCCTCTCTTTTATTACAGATTCCGCCGGAAGTTTCGCCGAAGTCCAGGTACAACGCAACGCAACGATCTCTTCTTTTATCGCCGATTAAATATATACAGGGTGGGCGGCAATTCGGTGACTCTACGTCAAAAAAATAAGAGAAAAATTTGGTATAACATTTTTTTTTTATCTGAGGCTCGGTTTGTTCATCTTTGAGTTTCTACGCAATGAATTGCCTTCGTTTTTAGAGGATGTTCCTGTATGATTTTCCAACATGACGGTGCCATATTACACGAGAGAGGTTAACAACTTTTTTAATCAAACGTATTCGTGTTGGATCGATGTTTGCCACCAAGGTCACCGAACCTCACGCCTCTAGATTTCTTTTTACGGCGGCATATCAGAGAAGAAGTTTTATAAAGACAATATTTCAAACATTACACATTTGGAGCAAAAGATTATGGAGGGATTCGAGAAATTGAAAAAAACGACATCAGATTGCATTCTGTTCAGATATCATTCGTCGAGCAACATACAGCAACGAGGAGGACATTTTCAACAATACTAATAGCGTACCGTATTATAGTATTGTAATAGAAAGTAATAATAAGGAATAAGAAAATTAATTTGTACTGTTTTAACCACACACAAATAAATAATGTTTATTAAACAATATTTCAGACGGGGACGTGATGGAAGACTGGACAACTAAGTCGTTCACAAAGATGAAACAAACTTCAAAGTCGATAATAGATTAAAAAAAATGTTATACCAAATTTTTCTCTTATTTTTCGACGTACCTTTCACCCCCTGCTCTGTTGTACTACGAATTTCGGCCCACCCTGTGTATATATGTATACATATTCACGCTTCGCGGATTCCTGAGATTCGATGAGAAAACGGAAAGAAGGGAAACAAAACCGAGAACGAGAATATTCGCGGAGAAAAGAAATAAGAAAAGAAAGGAAGAAGGAAAAAAAAAATCTCTCTTTAGACACGCGTTTCATGGACAGAGAAATGACGACGTCGATGATGATGGATCTTTTGAAACGTCAGTCATCGGAAGCTAAGAAGCGAAAGAGATGTTTGTTGGATGTTCGGCCTTTCTGAAAATGGCCCAGGGGTAAAGACCACCTGGGCCACACCGTGCACCGTCTACTTATAACAGACCAGTTGTTAGGGTCGCGATCTACCCTCGAAACGACCCCGGGGGAGGTGGCTATGCAACGTGCACGGCACACCACGTGGCTCGAACACGTGGCCGTTTATTGGCAACTGGTAAATCCTACGTTTTTCGATCGGCCACGCTCCTCGTTTCGTTTATTAAAACTGCACCCGATGTCGACTGCGTCTCTCTCTCTCTCATCCCCGATCCTTTTCACCAATTCTCATCAACGTGATTCTTCTTCCGTTTGATTACGCTTCTTAACGAACCGGGCGTATCGCGCGTTACCTATTTTGCGCGCCAGCACCACTCGATGAGCAATGTGAGGGGGGAAAAAACGGAGGTTTAACGAACCTCCTTTCCCTCCCGGACGATCAATCTGAATTCTAAATTAACGGGTATTATGTGCAGATGAGGCGATAGCCGAAGAAGTAGTATGTATCACTGTCGACGAAGTATGTATCACTGTCTATTAGCCGAGTTACTTTCGAATTCAAAAGCGGCTGAAGTGAAATGACTCGGCTAATGAGAACGGGCCGAACGAGATAAGAGCTCCGCTTCTGTCTCGCGCGTATGTCTGCTCTATGCACGTTTATGTTAAAAAAAAGTGAAATGTTTCTGTTTCTCTGCTGTCGGTGAGGAAGGAAGATCGAATTCAAAAGTGGTGCGCCGATTTCCAATGGCTCGCCAATTAAATTTGCGTGCAACTGCTATCGCGACAAATAACGAAGGAAGCAGTCTTCGCGAGCGAGGAAGATTCTAACGAGCCACGCTCTCGTTCCCTCCTTTTATCAGAATCGCGATAAATGCCCGTAATAAGCTCTTATCATCAATCACTCTGACAGCCTGATAACTCACTCCCATTCACAGAGATACCAGTTCCCGCGTCTTTCTCGAGCCTTTAAACGATCCACATTCCCCGGCCGTGCACACGTAACGAAAAACCGTTCTCGATAAAATCGTTCGTTCCTCTCGCCTCGGCGAATGAAGTCAACCACGAGAGATCGACTCTCCTCGTGCACGCAGGATTTTTCGTATTTCACGGAGAGCTATACTACACGTGACTCGATCGTCCAGCCAAAGAGAATCCTTCCAGCTTAAACTTCGTGTCCAGTGCTCGAAAGTCGAACCACGGTTTGTGACACGGTTCGTGGACATTCTCGGGCTCCATTCATTCGAACCGGTTATTTCTAGAAAAGAGGTGGCTGAATGAAAATCTGTCAACCCACGTGGCGAAACGCGTGGCCAATGACCGCCTCCGACCTCGACGCTCGGCTTGGCTGCTTTCCGTCCATTCCGGACCGAACCTCACTCGGGCTCTTCCTTTCGAATACTCAGATTTTTCTTCACTCGGATCCATCGTTTCTCTTTTCCTTTTTTTTTTTTGTTTTTTGTCTTTTTTTTGGTCGTGGTTGACAAGGGAGAAAATCGGAGTGACTAACCCTCAAGTAGCGTCGATGTTGAAATTATTCATTGCATCTTCTATTTTTATATTTTAGGAAATTATTCCTAAAATATTCCTGCAGTAATAAATTCCTTCAGTAACTAATGTTGATGAATGAACGAAAGATGATACTGGAGTAGGAGCTATTATTGCTATTCGCGATCAAATAAAAAGGTTGTGCACTTTTTGTAAAAACTATTAGATAGAAAGATTATTAACATTTATATTATTAATAATATAGTTATAGTTTTATTAACATTTATATTATTAATAATATAAATAATAATTTAAATGTTAATAATTTATCTATTTTATAAATCATTAAATTCCATCTTCCAAACGTCCTCAATAATGAAATAATTATTAATAAACCTTCTATCACCCAAATGATTTAAAATAACTGTTATTAATTCAGAATTAAATGAATTTAATTTATTACAATAAGCAATTAAACAATATGAAATTAATTCTAATCGATCACGTCCTAATATAATTGTTCTATATTGATCTGTGTTATATGTTATTAAAAATTATCGATGCGATTGAATTGTAATTATTGAAAGATCAAATTCAATTATTCTTGCTTTATCGTGTTAGTAATAAAGAATTTCAAGTGTGACTGAACTAACCGTCAGGCAGTGTCGATATCGAAATTGTTGAAACGTTGATGTAATTGTATGTAAAAAATTATTGACGCGATTGAAATAATCAGTGGAAAATTAAAGTTCAATTGTTCTTACTTTATCGTGCTAGTAATAAAGAATTTCAAGTATAACAAAAATATAATGGAACAATAGGCAAGAAGGAAAATAGAGAAATGAAACTTGGGAGCGATCTCGGACAAATCGGACAGATTCTATTTAATTTTTCTCGAATCCAGTCTGAAAGAGTTCACAGCCAAAATATCTCTCTTAACAAAATCAATTTTCACGCGCGATTAAAATCGTTCGAGTTTTAATTTCCGCGTGTTTTTCACAACCGATTACGAACCTCCGCGTTCTGAAACGACCGAAAGATCGTATCTATCCTTTTGTTACGTCGTCTTGAATTTATTTTACGCGAACTGTAAATAATCCTCGCGCCTAGGAATAAGGCTATCGACGTCTCGATGATCTTTTTACGACGAGCACAGTCGTTCCTTCTTCCCAACTAACCAGGATTCTTTTCTAATCTCTCTGTATTTTCTCTCTCTCTCCCTCTGTCTCTGTCCTCGCGATCGGTTCCAGAGCCACGAAGGAAGAATCGATGCCTCGATGCTCGGCGTCTCGAACGAATAGTTAGCGCGTAGGGCACACACGACGCCTGACCTGAATTCCACCAGCAGCACGATAGACGAACCGATTGCGTAACGCACACGCGTGCGTTCGTGGACCTCGCATTTTCGCGCTTCGCGTTGATCCCTGAAGAAAAAAAAGAAAAAAAAAAAAAAGAAGAAAGAGGGAGGGAGAGAAAAAGGGTTGAACGAACGTCAGTCGGTAACTTGGAACTATGCGGTG
>NW_025110227.1:58062-95904 GCF_011392965.1 Frieseomelitta varia
AAAAAAAAAAAAAAGAAGAAAGAGGGAGGGAGAGAAAAAGGGTTGAACGAACGTCAGTCGGTAACTTGGAACTATGCGGTGCTCCAGTTTTTCCCTCCGATCGAACTTCGCCCGATGCGATCGAGAGGAAATAAGAAAAGAACACGCGCGTTATATAACAGATCGGAGCTTTGTTATTAAAAGTTCGAAGAGAAATAATTGACGGCCGCGATGACAGGGGCGGGGGGGGGGGGACGAGAATAGATTGACAATCAACGTAATGGCTATTTATACTTCGTTTCAAAGTGTTCATCGAGTTCTTCTCTGACGAAATTTTCGTTTCGAATCATTGACTTTCACTTCCTGGTTTTCTTTGACGAATTAATGAAATTGATGAAAAGCTTCTTCTTGTTATTATTATGTCTATCCTGACTTTTATTTTTCTTTTTAATTTGACGTATCTTTCCTTTCGATGTTACGCATAATTTCGAGATTTTAGGAGGCGAGCACGTTTTTGTCGAGTGTGTCGATAAATTTTAGTGGGAGAGAAGATACTGAAACGTCCTGTATAACTTCGCTGCCTTCGTGGGTATGTAAAGACACGCGCTTCACAGAGGACCAACGGGACGCTTCGGAGCGTCGTGCACGCTGATGGATCGTTTAGGTTCGTTATACACTGCTTTTTCCGCCGGCTTGCGATAGCGTGCGTCAGAGGTGATTAAACTCGAAGGTCGTCCGACGAAAACTCGTTTAAATCGTGGCTGTTTAAACGACACGTAATAATAATTGTAACGTAATTACACGACGTGTAATATATTTCAATTGTACTTTAAAAAGAAACTGTCCATGCGCGTTATTAGGAATGAAAAGAGATTCCCGACTGAACGCGAGATCGAAAGCGCGCGAGTGAGACGTTTCCGTCGAGAAGACAGAAGAATGATAGATAACAATGTTGCTATAGTAATTTCATTACAATCCGGTATAATCGTTCCTTCGTCACCAGGCTACTTTCACTTGCGGTTTTCAACTTGAAGAATGAATCGCTGTTTGCGGCTTTAATACGTAAAGTTTGCAGGGCTGCACGCGTGAAATTAGTTGATTGAATGAAAAAAACAAAAAAAAAAAAAAAAAATCGAGCCGAAGTGGAAATCGGAAAGCTTCGCTCTCGTTCGACCACGATGCGCACGAAGTGTAGTATAGTATAAAGAAGAGGCACTATGCATGCTTCCGTAAATGTTTATCGCTCGTCTGCTATCTCTTCAAGTTGCCTTGAGGGTCCAAGGACTCGAAACAATACGAAACACACACGTATGTACTGCGTCCGCGAGTATACCGGTTCGTGAGATCGTCGCGAGTCTCGCGGTATTCGAGAGGATCGGCTCGACACGCACGATGCCTCCGACATAAAGAGCGGGAAACTCACTCTGCGTCTTGCTGCGGACCACGCTCGCGATTGCGTTCTCCTCTTCGTGCAACCAATTCCGCTTCGCCGTTCTTCTTCTCTTCTTGAATTCTCACGTCGCCGTTGCTCGAATCCTCCTCACCGCACAATAAAGAGGTACACAGAGAGTCAACACTGAATCACTCGACGAGACAGAAAGATCGTTCCTCCGTTGACGAAAAAAACGGGAAAAAAGAGCGCGCGCGAGAGAGAGAGAGAGAGAAAGATGTACACGTCGCGACACCGGAATTTCAATCTCGAGGAATCACTGCGCGAGTCTCTAGCGGAGGCGTATTTATCGCGTGTAATCGCGCGGCTCGGCTTCCCGGCGAATGCTTCTCGCTCGTGAAACAACCGTGAACACACCGTGGAACATGCACGACACACACACATACACAGAGAACCGTGCCACGGGGAAAGAGACAGAGCACAAGAGAAAGAGAAAGAGAGAGAGAGAGAGAGAGAGAGAGAGAGAGTGCACGAGAGAAAGGGATGGAGAGACAAAGAGTGGGAGAGAGACAGAGAGAAAGAGAGAGAGAGAGAGAGAGAAAAATAAAGATAGAGAGAGCCTCGTGTGCGATCCTCCGAACGGAGCTCTCACCGTGCACTGACTGCTCCGCTCCACTTGCTCGCCTACCGTCAATAAGATCGATCGTCGAGTCCACTACTCGCGAGAGATCACACTAGACGCGCAGCGATCCGCCGAAAAACTCCCGTGGGACGCTTCTCCGCCCTCTGCAGCCCTCCTCGCCTCCTGTTCTCCCTCCCTGGCTCTCCCTCGCTCGTTCCTTCTCGCACCTCCCCCCTCCCTCGATGCCCTCCCCTCCTCCACTCTTCGCCGCGGTCTCTAGCGTCTTCTCCCTCGCCTCCGCTGCCCCACTCTGCCCCCCACCCTCAGTACATTGCTCTGTGTGCCACCGTACGCGTACGCGCAGCGTCCATCCGTGTAGACGTCCATACGTACAAAGTAGCGTACTCTCTCCCTCGCTCCTTCCCCCCTGCCGCCACCTCGCCCCTTACTCCCGCGCCCGCCCCTCCCCCTCCCCCTACCCTCTCCCTCCCACCCCATGCCAACACGTTGTCTCTTTCTTGTTCTCCCGTCGCCATCCTTCTCCCTTTGCGGTGCTCCCCCTTTCTCTTTTCGTTTACGTTCTGTCATTGTTCGACGCGTTGCGATCATCTCTGTCGCTTTTATCGCGGGGCGCGCTATCGCGAATTCCGGCGGCCGGCGACACCGGCGTTACGTGAACTCGACACTGGTCCCGCGGTGTCATAACACTGGTAACAGCCTGTCGCGGGGGGCTATTATTAAAAGCGCGCGGAACGTTGGGGGGCCAGTTATCACGAGGCGTGATGCGCGGCCTGTTTGCCACACGCCACACCCCGGAACCGCAAGAAGGAAGGAAGGAAGGAAGGAAGGAAGGAAGGAAGGAAGGAAGAGAGCGAGCGTCCCGGTGACAGCCTGACCGTCCCGTGGTTTTGAAGGACGCGACACGACCCTGGTCTCTCGGGAGCTGCTCGTTCAGCTTCCACCGACCTTAAAGCTGCCGGCTCCTTTCCTGTTTTCCACTCGAAGAAGCATCTCAAGAAAGAAGAGATCTCTTTTCTTCTTTCCTTCTCTTTCTGGAGCTCTCCTCTCCTCCCTTGTTCTCTTTCGTTTTCAATGTCATTTCCCTTTCGTCATCACCCTCCTCTCCCCACCTAGGTCCAGGAGGCAAGATAAACAAGAGCCGGCTGAGAGGTCGAACGTCGAAGGTGGCGCGTTCATTGGCTCGTATCGCTAATGTTCGTAGTCGGGCCAGCAGCGCGTCAAGTGCGCGCCTCCGCGCTGTTCCTTCGTGTTCCGACTCTCGTCACACGTCGCTCGGAACCGTTCGTGCCTTTCCGTGTCGCTCCGCTTTCGCGCTTCCCTCCCGACTTGTTTCACTCCCCCTTTGTCCTCCTCCTCCACCTCCTCCTCCTCCTCCTCCGCCACGTCATCCCCCCTTCCCCCCGCCCCTTTATTCCTCGCGTTCACTGCTCAACTTCTCCTGTCTCTGTCCCCATCTCTGATTCATTCCCTCTGCTTTTCTTCCTCCCTCATCGTTTCGATGCTTCTCCTCTCCCTCTTTCTCTTTTCGTATTTCCATTCCTCCCTTACCGCCGAATCCCCCCTCGCCGACGTCTCCTCCTTCGTCACTGTTTTCCTTCGTTTTCGTCTCGTTTTGTCTTTCGTTTCTCTCCCCCTATGTTTCCTCCACCCCCTCCTCGTCCTCCATCCAACTCGACTTGATTCTCCTACGCGTTTCTCTCTCTCTCTCTCTCTCTCTCTCTCTCTCTCTCTCTCTCTCTCTCTCTCTCTCTCTCCCTCCCACTTTTCTCTGGCTCCCCCCTTTTCGTTGCTTCTCTCCCCCCCACTTGGTCCCCATACGAAGTCCCACCAATCGTATACCAACGCGGAGAGAGCTCTAGCGATGGAAACGATGCCCTCTCGCAAACTGTATCGATATGCTTCCCGTGGAAACCCTCCGCGCTTTTCCATTCGAAGTACAGGAAGTATACACTCTATAATATACCACTCGCCCGTGTCCCTCGCTTTTACACTGTTTTACACGTAACAGATCTTGCGTCATCTTTTATTGATTGGAATAATTATTTTACATGACGCGCGTGTGCGTGGGTTTTTGCAGATAGAAAAACCCATTGCGGCACTCGCCTTGAAGGTCGAACGAAGGGTTGATAAAGGCAGCGCCGTCGAAACGAACGTACTGCGTTGTCGGTTGTAACGAAAAATTTGAGAGATTAGAGAGGGACTCGGAGATATGTCAAATAATAGAGGAACGGAGGAGAAGAATTCTCCCTCTCTCCATTTAGGTGCGGTCGCTCGACTTTCTCAACTCGATATTTAACTCGTGGGAGATCGTAGATGAAAAATTCGAGTGTTATCACATTATTCGACAGAGATCTATAACGGTAACACCGATGTATAGCATACAAATCATCTTAATATTCAGCTACAGAGGTGGCCAAAGATTTAATATTTAATGTTACAAACTACCCCTAGAAATTTTTCAGTTTCAGTCTTTTCTTTTTTTTTTTTTTATCACAGAGAAACTGTCGATAGAATTGTTACAGTTTTATCGCTGGCTCTCCATCTCTTGTCGTCCACTTTTTTGTTTCTTCCGATACGTATCCCCGCTAAAAATTCAGCTAGTCCTCTTGAACCTCTGACCCCTATCGTTCCTCTACCTACAGCCAGGATGACACATTCAAAAAATTCCCTCTCTCTATTTTTCTTCTCTTCTCCACGTCACTTGTGCAGTATTTGTCCTCTCTGTCACTCCGTACTGGACGACGACCACTAGGCAGGTAGCCCAACAGCAATCTCCGCGACAAAAGCTACCACTTTCCATTGGAATTCTTTTCGGCGGTCGCGGTCGATCGCTCGTGTTACTACTTTCAGAAAGTATACAGTTTTTTTTAATCCCCGGCCGTTGGACGCCTCCGCAGATTTTTATCAATCGCGCTTTCTATTTTTCTCTTCTCTCCAGAATAGATACGTCTACTTTTCCTTTTTTTCTTCCGTCTTATACTGCAACGGATACACTTCTTACTCCTACAGGTTTCCCTGTTAACTGCACTTGAAAAATTTCTCTTGCGACTCTTAAATTTACAAAGACGAATCAACGATTAATAATTTTAATTCGCAACACACGAAATGATAATTAGTAATTTCAATGTTTGCAACACGCGAAATAATAAAATATTTCTAAATAGAGAAATTTTGGAATTTCGATACAAAATTTACAAAGGTGATTCAACGATTAATAATTTCAATTCGCAACACACGAAATGATAAAATATTTCTGAGTAGAAAAGTTTTAAAATTTCAATTTTTCAATATTTTAGGTAAAACATTTCTAAATAAAGGAATTACCACGTTCAAGAGATCGGAAATCTCACGGGGAAAATTCGCCTGCTCTAAAATTCGTAAGATCTGCTAGAATTTGTTCTAATTAAAATTCGCTATCACCGACACGCGTCGATAAAATATTTTGAAATAGAGAAATTTTAGAATTTCAATTTTTCAATATTTCAAATAAAATATTTCTAAATAAAGGAATTACCACGTTCAAGAGATCGGAGATCTCACGGGGAAAATTCGCCTGCTCTAAAATTCGTAAGATCTGCTAGAATTGGTTCTAATTAAAATTCGCTATCACCAACACGCGTCGATAAAATATTTTTAAATAGAGAAATTTTAGAATTTCAATTTTTCAATATTTCAGATAAAATATTTCTAAATAAAAGAATTATCACGTTCAGGAGATCGGAGATCTCACGGTGAAAATTCGCCTGCTCCAAAATTCGTAAGATCTGCTGGAATTCGTTCGAATTAAAATTCGATATCCCTGACACGCGTGTTGCCACCGGTTGAAAATGAGAGAGAAAAAAAAGTTGGACGAAAGCTCGCGTACACCGCGACTGGTTAACCGGTGAACCAGTCCGCTGTCCGCCACGGCGCGGCGTGAGCAAATAAAAAACGACCAGTGCGAGAGACCTCTCTCCCTTTCACGACATCGATATTTTAATTGTTCCAGCTCGTCAAGGCGACTCGCTTGCATCAGCGATCGTGTGCCATAACACTCAATTGACTGTGTAACTTTCCTCCGTTCCCCTTCCACGCTTCGTCGATTCGCGTTGCGATTTCCTGACGCTCTATTGATCCCTCCTCGGGCAACGTTTCCTTCCACTTGTTTCCACAAAACACGGAGGAAGATCGAGGCAAGTTGCGGGCTGCCCCCCCCATTAACAGAATTAACCAAGCAGCTCAGTCAATTAGCACTGATTAAAAATCTGCAGAATCTGACTTTTTTTTTGCTACGCGCAAGACACGTCAGGTCGGCAATATACAAATGAATGAACGAGTGAATATAAATAAACGTATATTAATATTTAAACCTGGTCGTTAGATCGTTATATAAAAATTATACGACGCCGCGGTTAATTATAACGTCATCGGTTATTATAGTATTGCGATCGGTGATTTCTGATATTTTATAAATTATTTTTCAAACTCTCGGTATTTGTAATGGATCCACTAGAATAAAATCAGTCAGTTGTCCAGTCAGTCTGGACTTGAGAATCATTCATGGTAATGTTACAAAATTCTTTCTCGAACTTCTTGGAATTGAACAGACATTGAATTCGAAATTTCATAAAGTTATACAAGGTGAAAGAGACTTGATTTGATTTTCACGATTACTTCAGACACTCGTGTGCTTTGTCATATTCATACGCGACAGAACGGTCGTCATTTAAGTTAACTTGCTTAATCAGCAAAGTTCCGTCGACAAATAGAATCTAAGGAAGAATAGAATCTAAGGAAGAATAGAATCGAAAAATAGAATCTAAGTTGTCTAATCGAATCGAAGGAATTCTCAATTTTGCGTACAAACAAGATTTCATTCGCGATGAAGGTTTACGAATAATTTATTACGTAGTTAATGTAACGAGCTCGAAATATCGACGATAGGAAGATAGAAACGAGAACGCGATTGGTTTGGACAAGCGTGGCCTCGCGTCACAAGCGGATATCTAAAACGCCGGCTAGAGGGTTCGTTTATTAACGTCGCTGCAACTTGTTGCTGGCCGCGTTGCCGCCGCTGAATAACGCCCTTCTGACCTCTCCGGAAGCTTCCCTGTCCACGGCGCGCTCCTTTCAAGGAAACCGAGTCCCCCCTTCTGCGGTCCCGTGCTTCCGCGTTTGCCAAATCGCTTCTGCCACTCGAGGTAATCGCGGTCTGGCCTTCGAAACTCATCCTCCGTGCTGTCGGTGTCCTCGACACCGCGTTTGTGGTGCTTAACGAAAAGCGTTATGCCACTCGTGAACTCGTGAAACGTTGACACGTTGACAGTTCTTGCCAATTGTAGGTTAACTTTAGAATAATTTGGTCCGTCCTTTTTTTCTTTTTACTTTTGGTTAGAATTTGTGTTTTCTATCACATTTGAGTGATTTGGTTTCTAAGGAATACTAATGGTAGAGAATATAATTTATTAACGCGATTTTTTTTTTTGAACTGTAGGTCAACTTTGGAATAATTTAGAGTGTCCATTTCCTTGTTTCTTTTTTCTTTTAGTTAGAATTTATCTGTTATATCATATTTGAGTGATTTGGTACAGCATATAATTTATTAACGCGATTTTTTTTTCAAACTGTAGGTAAACTTTGGAATAATTTAGAGTGTCCATTTCCTTGTTTCTTTTTTTTTTTTAGTTGGAATTTATCTGTTCCATCACATTTGAGTAATTTGGTTTCTAAGAAATACTAATGGTAGAGAATATAATTTATTAGCGCGATTTTTTTTCGAACTGTAGATTAACTTTAAAATAATTTGAAGTGTCCATTTCCTTGTTTCTTTTTTTTAGTTAGAATTTATCTGTTCTATCACATTTGAGTGATTTGGTATCTAAGAAATACCAATGCTATAGAATATAACTTATTAACGTGATTTTTTTTTGAATTGTAGGTCAACTTTGGAATAATTTAGAGTGTCCATTTCCTTGTTTCTTTTTTTAATGTTAGAATTTATCTGTTCTATCACATTTGAGTGATTTGGTATCTAAGAAATACTAATGCTATAGAATATAACTTATTAACGTGATTTTTTTTCGAATTGTAGGTCAACTTTGGAATAATTTAGAGTGTCCATTTCCTTGTTTCTTTTTTTAAAGTTAGAATTTATCTGTTCTATCACATTTGAGTGATTTGGTATCTAAGGAATACTAATGGTAGAGAATATGATTTATTAACATGATTTTTTTGCGAACTGTAGATTAACTTTAAAATAATTCGGAGTGTCCATTTCCTTGTTTCCTGTTTTTAAAATTAGAATTTATCTGTTCTATCACATTTGAGTGATTTGGTATCTAAGGAATACCAATGGTAGAGAATATAATTTATTAACATGATTTTTTTGCGAACTGTAGATTAACTTTAAAATAATTCGGAGTGTCCATTTCCTTGTTTCCTGTTTTTAAAATTAGAATTTATCTTTTCTATCACATTTGAGCGATTTGGTTTCTAAGGAATACTAATGGTAGAGGATCGAATTTTTAAATGAAATTTACATTTTCAATATCGATATTGAGTAATCTATCGCGAGCAGGGCGCGAAACGCGTTAACACGTTTCTCAATGACATGCTGCTCGACGATACTGGGGGGACGTATGAAGCAACAGCGATAACGGGGCTGCGGACGAAGGGGATGAAGTGAAAATACCGGTGTTTTTGATTGTGCATTCGGGGGGTGAATGTTGCTTGTTGCTCTTGGGATCCTGCCAATGGAGAGGAGGGTTATTCTCGACGAGATTGCGGTATCACTGCGCGTGGATGGTGTTCTCGAATTGTTGCCCGTGCTGGCCTAGCGGCAGTTTTATTAGAGACTCGACTTCGTCTTTTACTATCGGCGATAGAATCTTTTCTAGACCGATGACGGTGACTTGTTGGTGTTCCTCGGCCGTGGTTACATCAGCCGTGGTATTAAATGTAAAATAAACGGTTGAGCTATGAGGTCAGAGGCATGAATCAGAGCCTTGGAAGATTCTCCGAGTCGCAATTACAGTCACGTCTCAAATATTCTCGAGTGTTTAGAAAGTGTTTCAAGCGTCAGCTCCTTTGCTCGATTGTCCAAGGCCGGTTATTAATTCAGCAAGTTATTTCACTTGTTTACTTTTACGTTCTTTGACAAATCGTGGAACTTGGTACTTTTATTAAATTCGCGAAACAGGTGTTGATTTTAATTTATTGCACGGAGATGAAAATTTTTAAAAAGTATTCCGTTCTATCTTCCTTTCAGATCGAAATCTGTTGTTGCATTCAGTCGTGCGCAAACAACTAAAAACGTCACAGCCTTTTAACATACAATACTTGTAATATCCATCTGGAATGATCATAACTCAGCCGTTCAGGAGCATTTTATTACCTGGACGGAGAGGCAAGAGAATAATTTACTGCGAAAGTAGTAACTATAACCACGCTCCATCAAGATTTCAAACGTTCAAACAAAGATAGGAAAGAAAACTGTCCGACACAGTTGACACGAGCGACAGCGGATACCAGCTATCTCCGTTTCAATAAATTTCACATTATCCATTCGTTTCATCGCTACCGTGTCTCCTTTCACCTCCTGCCGTTTCACTAACCCTCTAACTGTATGATTTAACTCCCTTGCGCTGGCGACTGGCTGCGCGGACCGTAACGAGTGACCGAACCGTATACAATAATTCGTCGCTTTCTTCTTCTTTCGAAAATACCGGCTCATGCCGGTATATCACTGGACAGAAATTATCGAAAAGTAATAAACTTGTCATTTGTTTCGCTTTGGTTGGTACATTTAAATATACTTAACACATTGTGGACGGGAGATGCGAATTCGCGTCTTTCGATTTTCAATTGTTGCGGACGGGAGACGAGAATTCTCGTGTTTCAACGTTGCGAACGGGGAACGCTTTCTTGCGACGCAGGCAACATTATATATAATTTATATTATATAATATTTATATAATATAATGTTACATAATTTTTCAAGAAGTAGGGAAATTGTTTTCTAACATACCACATTAAGAAACGTTACTAGAGGTACTTTCAGTTTATTTAATAAAATACCTCTGAAATGAAAAATAATTAATAATTTTAATTATTAATAAAATAATACACTTGTTAAATGCTACACATTGTCTCGAACTCTTTCAATCATATATCAAATAATTCAAAAAGCACGAGAAAATACAGGCTGTATGTTTGTCAGAGGATACCGTCCTCAATTTGTTAGTATAAATATAAAATAAATAACAGTTAAAATCTAAAATACATAATAAATAGATTCTCAAATATTGTTATAAAAAATATATGCAGTAATATTTAAGAATATTTTAAATATATGTAGTAATATTTAAGAATATTTTATCAATGTGAATTGAAGAAGTGCATATACGCATTGTACAAAGTTTCCCTGATGTTTCAAAAATGTGCGAGCCCACGGGCGCAATGTGTTAAAACTGAGAAAATGTCGCAGTTTGGGGCAAAAAATTCTCGACGTATGTCATTCCAGCGCAAGAAATTAATCCACGAAAAGTCTCTGAAATACGATCTACGAAAATTTCCTTTTATCTTCCCACTGCGTCCGTGATTCGCACGATGTGAGCCCCGAGAACACCTTGGTACCACGTGTGTAGACCCCGTTGCAGGTGCAACCACTTCCCTCTTCCGCGAGCCGGACAAAGTGGAACGATCGTGGCGACGAACGACGATCAGCGTGATTCATCGTCAGCGAGGATCTTTCTCGATCGTGGCCGTGGTTATCGTGGCGTTCCTTCACGTTTCACGTGGCTCTCGAGGCTCGTTCCAACGCGGCCATCGACTTTTCGTTTAATTTTCGTCGTCGAGTCGCGTGGACCCCGGGCGTTCGATCGATTAATCGCCGGCGATCACGAGTAAACGACTCGATGGACAGCCCCGGGAAGATTGAGCGTTAATTGTCAGCCTCCTCTGCCGGGGGAAGAACCATTCAATTACTGTTTTGAGATCGTTAGGACACGCTTTCTTTTGCTCTCTTTTCTCCCCTCCCCTCCCGAACGGAGTCTGTTTGCACAGCCCGATTTACGGCGATTGGATAAATTGAAGCCTGTTTTACGATTTCGAGTAATCGATGTTCTTTTGCTTTTCCTTTTTTTTTTTTTCTTTCTCCTTAACTCGTTAAACGAATCGCGACAAGCGTTTCACACTGTGCACCTGGAACTCTCGCACAGTTTCAGCCTCGTTTTAACAACAAATAAAATGATTTTCAACAGATCAGAAGTTTTAAAGTAAGCAGATTTTAAATTTTGATGTTTACGACTTTCGCAGAAATTTTTGGTATTTAAAAAATAGGGATCAGAGTAATCTTGTGATATTTTTAAAAAATTGCTGCACACTGAATTGCAACAGAGAGTCGCCTCGTTTTAAAAAATAAAGTGACTTTCAACAGATCAGAAGTTTTAAAATAAGCAGATTTTAAATTTTGATGTTTACAATTTTCGCAGAAATTTTTGAGATCTAAAAAATAGGGTAATCTTGTGATATTTTTTAGAAAATAGTTGCACACTGAATTGAAACAGAGAGTCGCCTCGTTTTAAAAAATAAAATGACTTTCAACAGATCAGAAGTTTTAAAATAAGCAGATTTTAAATTTTGATGTTCATAACTTTCGCAAAAATTTTTGATATTTAAAAAAGAAGGTAATCTCGTGATATTTTTTAGAAAATTGTTGCACACTGAATTGCAACAGAGAGTCGCCTCGTTTTAAAAAATAAAATGACTTTCAACAGATCAGAAGTTTTAAAATAAGCAGATTTTAAATTTTGATGTTCATAACTTTCGCAAAAATTTTTGATATTTAAAAAAGAAGGTAATCTCGTGATATTTTTTAGAAAATTGTTGCACACTGAATTGCAACAGAGAGTCGCCTCGTTTTAAAAAATAAAATGACTTTCAACAGATCAGAAGTTTTAAAATAAGCAGATTTTAAATTTTGATGTTCATAACTTTCGCAAAAATTTTTGATATTTAAAAAAGAAGGTAATCTCGTGATATTTTTTAGAAAATTGTTGCACACTGAATTGAAACAGAAAGTCGTACACGTTGACGATGACTCTTTTACTTTGTCTATGAATTTGGGGAAGTTAACGATGGAAAAATACGATCGGATTGAGAATACGCAGAGTGGAATTAATCCTTGTATGGGCAGACAGAATCCCGCGGTCATCAGACGAGCGTATTTTAATGTTTACAACTTTTGCATAAATTTTGATACCTAAAAAATTAGGTACAGAGTAACCTTCTATTTCTGTTACAAAATAAAACAATTATAGAAATTATAGAGTACTATGTCTATTTTTGTTTTATATGCCTTCGTTGTTAACAAAATGCTGGGTCACTCGTCTGAATTTATATAAACGTATCAAATGTGTTAAATATTTACTACTCGAAATATATTCAATGTGATTTATACGTTCTGAAATACCGATTTATGCTGCAAGTACATGATTGTTTATCAAATACAAATAGATGTAAAAATTAAATAACGAATTAACATTAAACGAACATTCTAATAGAATGTAAAAATCGAAGCAAGATCAGAAAGATAGGATATAACAGAATCGTATTAAACACACACGTCACAGAGAATTCACAGAGGCAATCTCTAACACTTTCTTCTCGCGCGTTTCTTAGTATGCACTTTCCAAGAAAATATCGTGCAAAGATAAAAACGTAGGTGTATAGAGTTACTATCCGCGAATGATTTACGAAGAGAAAGCCGAACGTCGATCTCCGAGATTCGAAGAGAATCCATCCCGTTGAATAAGAAAAATCGAGGCTGACGATGAAATAAACATTCGTATCCATAAAAAGGGGAATAAAATCGTGACGAATGGCCTGTAAAACGGCCATCACTCGATCAGGTAGCATTTCCTTTTCTTTTTTTTTTTTCCTTTACAGAAGTTACCTGTCGGGTCAAACGAGATTTATGCATAATAATCTAAACGCGTAACGTGGCGTCTCTTTTCTCTCTTTTTCTTCTCTTTTACCCCCGTTGGTATCGTACGGTCAATATTTATTCGTGGCATTGGTGCACGGTTTAACTAGCGATAACTGAAAGAGAAAGAGAGAGAGAGAGAGAGAAAGATTGCATCGATCATCGTTGTCCCCGGAATCTTCCCTAGGTGGAAGCCTCGAGAAACTCGACTAATAGACAAGCTTCGCTACAGACAACCGCTATTAAATTTACCTCCGCCACAGTTTCGGATTAATTCGTCTCTCGGGGCGGATCTTGCTGTTAGTGGAACTTTGACTCGTCGGTGAATGTGGTTCCCCGGTGTCAAGGTTGCCTGGTCTCTCGCCAGTCGAGATTTCGGTTCTTTTTGTTTTTAAAAGAACTGTCGATTCCTTTTCTTTCTCTAGCCCGACGAGATCGTGAATTTTCAAATATTGGAAACTCTACAAATTGGACGATTTCCTTCTCTTCTCGATTTCTAGAATTGTCAGTTCGACTCGAGGGTAAAATGGAAAGGGAAGAAATTTCTCAAATTTTCTGTTCGCAGTCCAAGGAGATGGTGAATTTCCAAATATCGGAAACTGTTCAAATTTGACGATTACCTTCTCTTCTCGATATCTAGAATTGTCAGTCTAACAAACATAATATTGAAGATAAAATACAAAGGGAAGAAATGTTTCAAATTTTCTTTCTACTTGCTCTTCTTAATTTCTAGAATTGTATCGGTTCAAGTCGAAAATAAAATAGAACAATTCCCTCCCTTGATACTAAAAAAGGGAAGAAATGCTTGAAACTTCCTTTTTTTAATCCAAGGAGATCGTGAATTTTGAAATATTCGATTCTTCCTCTTCTTGATTTCTCAGTTCAAAGATCAAATGGAACATCTTTGAAACTAGAAAAGAAAGAAATTACTATTTTCATTCGTTTCTGTCTAGATAAATATATTTTTACACGCTAAAGTAAAATTATCCCAATTATCTTCTCAAGTTTCTCATTTTATATTCTTAGAAAATTTTTTTCGACACTCCTTGTCAAGCGCTAATGCTCGATCGTAATTATTTACACGATCGATGCTTGCGTAGATACGAAATTACCGATGCACCTATTTATTCGTATATTGTGCTCTCGTATTTTCAAGATGCATTTATGTACAATCGTTGATTCCTTACACTGAACGAAGAACTTTTCAACGACATATGAATAATGTCAGTTCTTATCAACTGGTTCGGTGGAAAACACGAGCGCCGTGCTATCTTATCTGCGAGATAAGACAAGAGAAAGGCCCAGTCGAGACCCAGAACGGAAATCATGGCCCAATTATTTTCTCCCATGTATCTCGATTAATTAACAACAACAACAACAACAATAATAACAATAATAATCGTCATCAAGCTTCGAGATTACAATCGCAGATTACGAAATCCGTCATTAAACTTCGAACCAATTACCATGCTACGTATATTACGTATAATTCCATTAAAACGAGGTTACGATAAAACAGCAGGAAAAAAAAAATTTTTATAATCGCATAGCAACGCACTGCACGATAAAAATTCGGGGGAAGGGGGGGGGGGAGGCGGTGGGAACATTCGGGTCCTCGTGCAACGTTCAATTTTTCCACTGCTCGCTCTGGTTGCTCTACATAATTATTATCCCATAAAAATGATGTAACGCTGTGTGAAAGAACAAAAATTCCTCGTGCGCTGTCGTTCACAAGTATATACTTTCGTCAATTTATATGTACTTTGTATGTACTTTAATAAATGTAATATATATGTATTATATTTATTAAAGTATTATATATACTTTATTGTGAAATAAAATATATTATTATATTATGTATAAATATATATAATGTACTTTATTGTGGAATAAAACATATTATTATAATGTGTATAAATATATATAAATATATTATATTATACATATGTATAATATAATAATATATTTTATTGTGAAATAAAATTATTATATTATATAATTATATATTATTAATATATACTTTATATATATATAATTTGAGCAACACATGCATGGTATATATTTTAACCGACTTGAACGAAGTGTATAAATCAGTGATTAGAAGCAGCGTCCATTATTTTTTTATGATGTCGAATTTAATCACTTTAATTAACTATTACTACGTCTATTGAACAGAGACAAATTATTATTCTAATAATATGTTTTATTAAAGACATGGTAATAATATATTTTACTAAACACATCGTTCAGACATTATGTCTATCGAAAGACATAGTAATAATATATCTTATTTTAATTGCTAGTTTAAATGTTAGTAATATCAATTCAAAATCGTGGGAAAACATTTGGAGGACTCTAATGATAAAAATCAAACCCTTGCACAAGAGAGTAAGTCTTTTTACAAGGAATAAAAAAAAGAACGCTCTATCTCCAGCACTTTGAATTTCTGTTCGATCATTACCAACAAAATATTTCTTCAAATCTCATTCAACGAAATATCCAAATAATGAAATATAACAAATAAACACACAATAAATTTCTATTCGATTTTCCAACAAAATACTTCTTCAAATCTCATTCAGCGAAGTATACAATAGATTGCATAATTCTCAAGTCAAACTCACGAATCGATTATTTATTTAGTCAATGCCACGCAACTCTGCGAAACAAAATCATCGAGCAACGATCAATCTCAGCTTAATAATAACCTAAGAGATACTAATTCTACCGAGAAGCGAGCAATCTTTTGCCATGACGTACGAACACTGATCTCCGAGACGAGACGATAGAAGAGGCACGTGAACGCGAGCTCGTCGAATGTTAATTAAAATCTCGTTCGTTGGTTGCTATCGAGGGAGAAGGATCGCGGCTCTGGTAACTGAATCCTGGCGGAAAAAAGAAAAAAAGGAAAAAAAAAGAGAGAAAAAAAGAAGAAAATGGCAAACACACACGAGCTGGTAAAACAGAGAACGCGAGCAGTGTCCGTCGTTGAGGTTCGCACGAACCGATCGTTAATAATGTCACCGTTCGTTCTCGCTCGATTATTCCGCACGGCGCGGGACTTAATTATCCTAATCACGAAAATTATAGGCCAGAGTTCGCCACGCGGGGTTCCATTACGCAGCCCCGCGATACTTAATGGCCCCGTTCTCTCGCCGAAGAAGAAACTCGCTCGTAAATAAACGCCGCGTTTTGGATAACGTAGACCGCCTAATGGGAACTCCGGCTTGATTATTCGAACGTTTACGTGAAACGCGTAATCGACCTCTTGCGATGTTCCTTCGTTCAGGAAATTACGCTTCTTGTCGTCTCGACGAGAGATGGCGGGCGAGCAAGTACGACGAGAAGAGAGCTCCCGGATTCTGCAAACACGATACTACAGCGAGCGACTCTGTTCCTTTCCTTTCTTTCCTTTGCGAATTTTTCAGACTGTTCGGTTAATTGCGAATCGGTTACGAGAAGTTTATCCCCTGTCGTTGATAGCTTCATTGTCGTTGTTACGCTTAACGACTGTTTGCTCAACTACTTGGCCGAAAGTTTGAAGAAGTTTGAAGAACGAGACGAGGTAATGTGCAGTGCAGGACTGTAAGAAGTATTTACGCAACTGATTAATTCGATCTCTGAGTATATTAAATTTCGTTATTGTTCGTTGTGAGGTTATTGGTGCGAAGATAAAAAAATAAAATAATGGTGATGAAATAAAGTCTGATGAAAGTATGCTTCGTTAAATGATATATACATATATATATATATCACACACACTACCGTCCATAAGTCACCAGACATTTGCTTATTTTGAGCTGAATAGTTACTAGAACACAGATAAACTTTTCTTTAATTTTATTGTGATCTTGTTATATGTACTTATTTTATAATAATACTTGAAAACAAAACTGATATAATACGTATACAGTCTGTATAAATGTTAAAAATATATATATATATATAAATAAAAAAATATATATAGGGTTTTACTGTAATCTTGGTATGTGTACTTATTTTATAATAATACTTGAAAACAAAACTGATATAATACGTGTACAGTCTGTATAAATGTTAAAAATATATATTTATACAAATAAAAATATATATATAGGGTTTTATTGTAATCTTGTTATGTGTACTTATTTTATAATAATATTTGAAAACAAAACTGATATAATACGTATACAGTCTGTATAAATATTAAAAAAATATATATATATAAATATAAATATATATATATATGGTTTTATTGTAATCTTGTTATGTGTGCTTATTTTATAATAATACTTGAAGACAAAACTGATATAATACGTATACAGTCTGTATAAATATTAAAAAAAAAATATATATATATATTTTTGTATCCACTTTTTGTATCCACTGTACATTGTAAATTAACCAATTGAATGTTTAAAGATAATCATTGTGCAACTGCAAAATAACGAATCGATTGTTAAAATAAACCTGAAAAAGATAAATCTTGCCGACTCGACGATTGAGTGACAATTATCCTCGATTATTAGTACTATACTAACTACAAATTAAAATGTTAAGAATCAATTTATATTTCAATTTATCAAACACTCCGGATCCAGTCATCACAAATTTACTCGACGATCGTTTGTTATTCTCGCGAGGAATACATACGAAAAATCGTCCCGATTCGAATCACGTACAGAATTTTCGACCCGTATGCGCACGGAACGATCGCAAAATCCTCTCTCATCAGACATACTTATGCACCGAATCACGATTTCGTTCCGTGCCATTCTTTGGACTCGCACTAATGATCCAGTTCGCTGTGGGCACACTGCCAACTGGTTCGTTCCTATTCATCAATCCCCCCGAAATTCCTGTCTCTTTTCCCCTCCCCTTTCCGCTCACCGTTCAATTATTAATTTCGCCGTTTCTTAATCATCCATTCAACCTTTTTCACTCAACGTTGCAATAACTTTAATTCCTTCCTTTAATCAATCAACCACGGGGGAAGGGGGGGATGAAACGACTCGTAAAATTTATAAAAACCGTAGCTTCTTTTTCTGAATCGATCCTTTCTTTCTTAACCCCTTCATAACATCCAGTCAGGTGAGTGAGTATAATATGGTTTTACTGATTTAATAAAAAGAAGAATTCGAATTCGTAATAATTTTAAATGCTTTTAAAAATTGATGCAAACTAGTAGAAACTCGAGTCTAGATTTCAAATCTATAATAATAATTTTGAATAATTTACGTTTTGGAAGATTCATCAGAAAATGAATCGGCTGAAGAGATTGAGAAAGAACAATCAAAAAGAACGAATGTAGAAATATGTATTTCGAACTTACAATAATTTATATTGAATAAATGTGAGAGATTGTAAAACATTGAAAGAAAGTTAAAGAAGTCAAGAAGAAATGATTAAGAAATTATTCGGATGTTAAATTTACAATAATATTGAATAATTTACATCTAAGAAGATCGGCGAAGCAGAATAAAGAAGAAGCGATATAAAAAATAATCGAAAAGAAGTTCAACTAAATGATAAATAACAAAGTAAAAATAATATAAAATAATAGTAGATAATAATAAATAAAATAATATAAGAAGAAATATGAAGAAATAATCGAAAAGAAGTTCAACTAAATGATAAATAACAAAGTAAAAATAACATAAAATAATAGTAAAATAAATAAAAATAAAATAATAATAAAATAATAAACAATTAAATAATAATAAAATAATAGTAAATAATAATAAATAAAATAATGTAAGAAAAAAATAAGAAGAAATAATCGAAAAGAAGTACAACTAAGTGACAAATAACAAAGTAAAAATGATATAAAATAATAGTAAAATAAATAATAATAAAGTAATAAATAATTAAATAATAAATAAAATAATATAAGAAGAAATAATTGAAAAGAAGTTCAACTAAATGATAAGTAACAAAGTAAAATAGAAGAATTGAAAAAAAAGAAAAGGAAGGAAGAAAGAAATTGTGTGTGTGTTCGATGAAATTTGGCCAAAATTGATCGCGCGGCACTCACGTTGCCGGTGTAAAGAGCACTTCCGCCCGGGCGGGCAGCTATCAAAGAAAAAATTGCTGGCTTCGCGAACGTTCCAACCCCTCGAGTTTCGCCGTTCTTTTGAGGGTCTTCGTCCGCTCCCCCGATCGCTTCGATTTCTCATTCTTTCTACCTCTTTTTTTTCCTTTCCCCACTCTTGCCGTTTGTGTACGTCAACAACACTACGTAGGAAACTGTCCACGGCAATGATCTTCTGCCAGCGGCTGTTCCGTCGTTTCCGTTTCTCTTTGCAACGCCCTGCCTCGAGATTAACTGTTCTACTCCGACTCTAGAATCTAGATTAATTTCCTTTTTATTTCACCGAATGTTACCACTGGTTAGACGAGATTTCTGCCTTCCGAGGCACTGGCGCGGGGAACGACAGCGAGGAAATTGAAATTGAAACTAGGATGTATTCAAAAATTGTACGTTTACTGTCATTGTTAATTATAATTTAATTACTCATTACTGCTATTATATAATTTTATTGTAATCTCTGAAAGAATTTTATTATCATCTCTAAACTTAAAAACTTAAAAATTATACATTTACGGTCATTATTAATTATAATTTAATTACTCATTACTCAATTAAAACTATTATATAATTTTACTGTAGTCTCTAAAAAAATTTTATTATCATCTCTAAATTTAAAAACTTAAAAATTGTACATTTACGGTCATTATAATTACAATTTAATTACTTGCTACTTATTATTATATAATTTTATTGTAACCTCTGAAAAAATTTATCATCATCTCTAAACTTAATCACTTAAAAATTGTTCATTTACGGTCATTATTAATTATAATTTAATTACTTAATACTTATTATTATACAATTTTATTGTAGTCTCTAAAAAAATTTTACTGCCACCTCTAAACTTAGGAACCTACAGAATAAAATCGGACATGAGCGCTTCACTCCGTGTCTCCGAACACGGGATTTTAAATTTCTGTTTCATTTCTGTCACCGATTATTCCAAAGGTTCGAGTGTGCCGACCACTCTGCCAAAAAAAAAAAAAAAATGAAACCGATGAAACGGAAACGTAGAAAACCGGGTGAATTCTTTGACAGAAATACGCATACATTAGAGAAAGAGAGGGAGAGACGGAGAAAAGGGAGGAAGAGAGGGGAAGAAGAGAGAAGAATTAGCATTTTATTCGTGCCGCGACCGATCGATATTCGCAGGCAGGTTCGTCTTCGTTTTCTGCCGGTTGGAACCTTTGGAGCCGACACATTGTTCGCGAATTCAAGATGGCGTGCACCGACACCTCTGCCACCGCCGCCAGTGCCGCCAACAACGCACCCCTCTTTGCAATCCCCCCCTTCCTCCTCACCCTCCTCCACCCGCTGCTAAATTGCATTAGGTCGACGAAAAGGAGAGGGTGGAGGAAACCAGCGAGAGACGGCGAGGGGCAGAAAGAGAGGGAAGAGAGTGTGTGCGGTGCAAAGAGGGAAAAGGAGGGGTGAGTCGGCGATAGAAGATCGCTAATTATTTCGCCTAGGCTTCTATTCGTCTTTCTACTCCTGCCAGTTGAAATCCGCGGACTGCGGATTACCATTGATTTTGGATTAAATCGTTTGGAAACTTGGCTCGATCGAAAGCCCGCCGAAATTCCACCATAGAGTCCAGTGTATGGGGGGGAGGGGGGGGGGGAGAGGTTGAAAATGAAAGTGGCGAAGTGTGCGTTTGGAGAAATTAAGGAACAAGTGTTCTTATTATACGCCTTTGATATTTTATATATTATACGTTATATTTATATATATGTCTTTTGATATGGTCTATAGCATACGTTTTTTTAGTTGAGGGAGTTTGACATAGTTTGATATTTTACATATTATACGTTATATTCATATGTACGTCTTTTGGTGTGATCTATAGTTTCTTTTAGTTCAGAGAGTTTGATATTTTACATATTATATATTGATATTGTATATTATATTCATATAAACATACGTTTTTTGGTACAGTCTATAGTGTACGTTTTTTTAGTTCAGAGAGTCTGATATAGTTTGATATTTCATATATTGTATATTACATTCATATAAACATACGTTTTTTGGTACAGTCTATAGTGTACGTTTTTTTTAGTTCAGAGAGTCTGATATAGTTTGATATTTCATATATTGTATATTACATTCATATAAATATACGTTTTTTGGTACAGTCTATAGTGTACGTTTTTTTAGTTCAGAAAATCTGATATAGTTTGATATTTTATATACTGTATATTACAGTCATATAAACATACGTCTTTTGGTACGGTCTATAGTGTACGCTTTTTTTAGTTCAGAGAGTCTGATATAGTTTGATATTTCATATACTGTATATTACATTCATATAAACATACGTCTTTTGGTACGGTCTATAGTGTACGCTTTTTTTAGTTCAGAGAGTCTGATATAGTTTGATATTTCATATACTGTATATTACATTCATATAAACATACGTCTTTTGGTACGGTCTATAGTGTACGCTTTTTTTAGTTCAGAGAGTCTGATATAGTTTGATATTTCATATATTGTATATTACATTCATATAAACATTCGTCTCTTGGTACGGTCTATAGTGTACGTTTTTTTTAGTTCAGAGAGTCTGATATAGTTTGATATTTCATATATTGTATATTATATTTATATAAACATACGTTTTTTGGTACAGTCTATAGTGTACGTTTTTTTTAGTTCAGAAAATCTGATATAGTTTGATATTTTATATATTATACGTTATATTCATATATACGTCTTTTGGTATGGTCTATGATATACGTTTTTTTAGTTCGAAAGATAGTTTGATATTTCATATATTATATATATTGTATACTTTTTCTGGTATGGTTTATAGTACACGTCTTTCGGTTCAGAGGGTCTCCAAATGTCACAGATGGACGATATTTATTGTTCGAATCGATGTAGCATGTTGCTGCCTCTCTGTATGGAAAACACATGTCGCATTTGTCAGGATCGTGAAGTTGCAATTGCAATCGCGAAAAAATGAGAAACAGGGACGTGCTTCTAAATTATGTCGGTATATACACATCTGACGCTTGCATGTCTGCAAGAAATGCTACCTTAATTGAAATTTCTTTGTTTCCGGCACTTGTCAGAGAGGAGACACGAAACTTCACGTACACACCGTCGTTCAGAGAGTCTTCGAACAATTTTTACTTTTAACGCTCAATCATTTACTAGGTAGGTAATACAAATTTTCTAAAAATCGTCAGTCGTCAATTCTATGCTAATACTTTACAAATTTTCCCTTCTATTTATATTATAAATTATCATTCGATATTTCCAGTTTTTGAAACAAGTACAGTGTAAGTGTATAACAGTATAAATAACATATATAGCATGTAAATATAGCTATCCTACGACTTCCCGGCGGCGGTGTATATTTAAATACTCGTGTCCATTTTCTCAACGACTGTTGTAAAATCAATTTTCATTACAACAACGCAAGAGCGACATGCGTTAACTGTTCAACCTTTCCTTTGTAATTGCACATGATTTTTTAGAGTATTTTTATTTCCATTTTCCTGAAATTTTCTTGGTCTCGCTCGTTGGCACTGCGCGTGGTCATTATTTTTAAAAGCATAAAGGCTCTCTCGGCGAGAGTCAAGCACATGTGACACAGGGTATCGTGTAACGATAATGAATTCCTCGTAGGTGGAGTTCTTCCTGTATAAAGGTCACTTCCTTCTGCAAACAAAAAGACGCCTCCTATTCTTTATAAACCACGGAGGCACTTCAAACGAGTACAAAGACGATAGGATCATCAAAGGACATTAATAATAGAGGAGACAATACTTCCTCCGGGTCTTGCTCTTCAACTTTCCTCTTATAAACGTCAACTTTCCTCTTATAAACCTTTCTCATTGACAGCGACAATTATACCATTTCAAAAACCGCGTAATTAATCGCCGAGTTTTTCTCACAGAAAGAATTCCTCTGCCTCGTAATTTTCTTACCATCGTTTCTACGACACCGTTCGTGAAAGTTGTTACTAATGTATTTTGAATTCTTCACGTTTACGGTATTTCATCCCCTTTCTCTCTATTTAAAAATTTATATCAATTATTCGTTCTCGCGAAAGCGCAGAGAATCATCTTCCCTATCTATGTTTGTAAAAGTTGCTGTAATCATTGCAACTTTTAATATTTACGAAACATCTCGTTCAATTCCATTCTTTTTTTTATTTCTGTTTTCTAAAAATTTATCCCATCTGTCTTGTAATTTTCTTTCTACGCTCATTTTCACTACTCGTAAAATAATTATTGTATAAAATAAATAATCTATACTATACTATATAAATAATTTATATATATATATATGTATCTATTAAAATATTAAAATAATTATTGTATAAAATAAATAATCGTTTTGAATTTTTAGTGTTTGCGAGATTTCTCACTTACTTTCATCCCCTTTCCAAGTAAAATAATCTTCCCTATATTTCTTCACTGTTTGTAAAAGTTCACTGTAATCATTCCAATTTTTAACATTTATGGAATATCTTGTTTAATTCCATTCTTCTCTTATCTCTGCTTCTTAAGAATTTATCATCGAGAATTCTACTTAAAAATTTATCTCCTTTACCTAACAATTTCCATTCACTTTCACAATGCTGTTCACATAAAAGTTATTGTAACCTTCCTGAATTTTTAACGTTTAGAATATCTCTCCACTTAATTTCATCGCCTTTCTGTCAACGTTTAAAAATTTATTTCAATTATTCATCCTCCTCGAAAGCGTAGAGAACAGTCTTCTCTACCTCATCATTTTTCTCCTATATCTCTCCAACACTGTTTGCAAAAGTTACTTACATAATCATTCCAACTTTTAATATTTATGAAATGTCTCGTTTAATTCCATTCCTTCTCTTGTTTCTACTTCTTTTAAACATTTATCGCCGAGAATTATCTGCCGCGCCGTGTAATTTTTCTTTCGCCCTCGTTTCGCCAACTCGCTGCTCGCGAGAGAGCTACCATAACCTTTCCAATTCTTTTCTTCTTCTCTTTTTTTTTTCAATATTTATGAAACCGTTTTCTATTTCACCGCTTCACGTTTCTACCTTCTTCGAGAATTTATTCAAATCGATTCGGATCGCTCGAAACTGCAAGAGAGAAATTATCTTTCCTCCGCCGCCGCGGGTTTCTCATTAATTCTACGTCGAGCGAAACGAGTCACAGTTTACTTACGGGATTCCAATCCCGTTCCTGCGTTTCGCTGTTTCTGTAATGAAACGATATTGATAGAACCGATTGCCGCGAATCTGGTTTACAAGCGGTGTCGTCCTGACACAGCGGGTCAGAAAAGTATTGGCGACGCTGTTTTCATGAGAACGAACGGTACATTAGCAAAATCTGGTTTCGTAAATAGTTCGCTACGTGCAAAAGCAACATGCACGGTAGCAATTTCCAATAATGAGTCGTGCAATGACAATAAGTCGATGAAAATTTGAGAGCCAAAGAAATAGCGTCGACATTTATTGTTTGAATTGAATAAAATGTTAAGTTAGAAAAACTAGACAAAATATTCCTTCGCAAGTGCTGGAACGCTGTCGCTTGTCTTTAAACAATTAAAATTAATTTACCATCTTCTGTTCAATTACGTGGTTAAGCTGTACCACGCGACAATATTTTTGATTCTCGAACGTTTGCATTATCATTGTACTGATTCATTATTGGAAATTAGTGTGCACATTACTTTTACACGTAGCAAACTATTTAGCCACTCTTTAAACAATTAAAAACATTTTATACTCTGTTCAAATACTCTACAAAAAAAAAAAAAAAAAAAAAAAAAAAAAAGAAAAATTCCTCGTACGTCAGTATTCTTATTAATTCTCAAATTTTCACATTACTCGTATCATTATTCTACAACTCATCAAATACTGAAAATTGCTATTATTGTGCATACGTGGCAAACAGATTTCGTTGATGTATCATTTGCTAGAAAATTCTAGGCGTGGCAATATTTCTCCGATCTACTGTATCTACTGTGCAAACGTTGTTTCATCGTATTCTGTGAGTCATTAAAAGTTCCATCGATAAGATCACCGGCCGTATCGAAATATCCACTCCTCCGCCCCTCCGTCTGCCCGCCGTAGTTTCCACGGATCTTTGCTCGCGGCCGTGAAATTCTCTGGCTGAAACCTCCTTATTGATCAAACGCAAAACCCTGTCTGTTATTCGGCAACAACATCGAACGCCGGTCAAGTTTGATTGCTTTTCGCTGCGAAATCCGCTGGCCAACTCGATTCCCGCTATCATTTGAAATACCCAGCCCGTAACAAATTTCATTTTCCAACGTTCCTCCATCTGCGTGCGGGTAGGAAAAAGATTCGTGTTTGATATCGGTACACCATCTCGGCCGGTATCGGTGTTTCGGCCCGGATACGAGGATTATGAAGGTTTTATTTGATCAGAGACTACGTTATTCTTGAGTTGATCATTTTTACGTACGAGGTTTTTAGGTATAACAGACTATTGCAGGGTTTTATGTGTAACAGACTATTGTTATTCTTGGGTTGATAATATTTTATAGCCTCCGACTCTCTCTCTGCTTGTACTGCTATCACATCCGCGGCTCTAAGGGATAAAACACGTGTCACAGTTCCAAGAAGTAATTGACAAAAATAATTAATAATTTTAATTACTAATAAATATAATACACTTGTTAAATGCTATACATTCTCTCGAACCCTTTCAATCATACATTAAATACGAGAAAATACAGGCTATATGTTTGTCAGAGCATACCGTTGTCAATTAATGTAAATATAAAATAAATTCCAGTTAAAATCTAAAATACATAATCGATAGATTCTTAAATATTACTAGAAAAAATACATATATTATATAGTAATATTTAATATTTAATATTACTATAATATATATTATAGTAATATTTATATGTTATATATTACTATAATATAATAATATAATATATAATATTAATATATATTAATATAATTAATATAATATATATTAATGTAAGATAATATATATAATATATTATAGTAATATTTATATATTATATATTACTATAATATATAAAAATACATATATTATATAATAATATTTAATACTATATTACTATATAGTATTAAATATTACTATAATATAATAATATAATATATTAATACATATTAATATAATTAATACAATATATATATTAATGTAATATAATATATATAATATATTATAGTAATATATATTATATTAATTACTATTATATATAAAAATGCATATATTATATAGTAATAGTTAATACTATATTACTATAACATATAATATATTAATATAATATAATATATAAAAATACATATATTATATAGTAATATTTAATACTACATTACTATATAGTAATATTTAAGAATATTTTATCAATGTGAATTAAACAAGTGCACATACGCATTGTACAAAGTGTCCCTCCTGTTGGCTCCAGAAATGCGTTCACACAGTTCGAAACGACCGTGATCTGAATGAACAGGAACAGCAAGGAAGGAGGAAAATAGTTTCGCAGCGCAAGCAGTGGATGGAGAAATTCGGGCGATCGGAAGTTGACGAGCGTCGGTTTCCCGAGGCGGCCGGTGCATCGATCGGGCAGGCCGGCGACAACAATAAATTGAAACAGCGAAAAAGCGGAATTGCATTCTGTCACGAAGACGTTGCCGTCGGCACACGTGTGCCGGCCGCTCTATCCGCTCTCGATCGATAACCGGGCTCGGCCGCCGCAAAGATATCAAAAGCTCGTCGAACGTGGCGCGACATAAATCAGCCGCGGCGCTCTACGCTCGCGCCAGCGTTCCAACAGCAAGCACACGCGGCCATCCGCGTCCTGGCTAGGATTTTCCTTGTCTGCGGTATACATCCTGACGCGTACGCGTGCACATACACGTCGTCTGTGTCGCAACTTTCCACTGGCTTATCAATTATTCTCGAGGCGAGCGTCGACTACGCTTCGCGGAAACGTACACGATTTCGTTTCACGGCAAATTGGGGACGTTCGATCGCTACGTAAAACGACGAGTGAAGTTTCTCTGTTTGCACAGCCGGGGGCTCGTTAGATCAACGGTTTCGTACGTGAAAGGTTCAATTACAAGGTTCGTAACGACGGGACGAGGGCGAGCACTTAGAGACTAGAGGCGCCGATTATCACGCTGGTTGATTCGTTCCGGAGTGTATCGTTAGGTAATTTACCTACCTAGGGCTGAAGAATGCTTGAGTAAGTATAGAGCCAGCACAGAGAGGAGGAGATGATAGTTTTTCACAATTTGAAACTGTTCAATCGTATTTTCAAGTGTGGATCAAAGAGTTCTTTAATCCATTGAGAATCAAAGAATGGTATATATTGTGATATTTAATTGATATGTAGTTACAAATATGTACTTCAGTTTCTGCAAGTTTCGTAAGATGGTAGATGCAAGACACGAGCGAATTCTTTCTTATAGTTTCAATGTTGAAAAAGTGGAGGAACGTTGATCCTCGATGATTCGCATTGATCAAAATTTTTCCATATAAAAATAAGTCCCCATTTTTTCGTATAGAAAAATTCTTTGCGACCGGAAGTAAAATGTTGTATTATAATTCAGTATCAATTCTAAATGGATTAATGACAGATTGACGTTACTGACTGATCAAAATTTCCCGTATAAAAGTGATTCTCAATTTCTCCATTAATATTCAATCGTTTAAAAAATTGGCTGAAAAGGATCGTAAACGAAGCACGTTAACATATAACGCAACATTAATCCTCAATAACAATTCTCAGCGACGCTGATGAAAATTTTCCATATAAAGGTAATTTTCTCCATTAATATTCAATCGTTTGAAAAGGTCCTCGCGATGCATTGACTGAAAAGAATCGCAAATAAAAAATCATCGTCAAACGCAAACGTCGATCGTCGACGGATCGATGAAAAATTAAAATCTTTCTGTATGAAAAGGTGACTGAATGATGAAAAGCTGTTTTTAGCGAAACGTTGACTGAAAAGAATCGGAAATAAAGCGCAATATTATTCCTCGATGGATCAACGAGAGACCGACGTACATTTATCAAAACTTTCCGTGTAAAATGGAAATTACATTATTAAATATTTATATTGATTGATGATCGATTAAAGTCACGATACTTTGCTTGTTTTGTATTTAAAAATTTAATACTGTCTATATATGTAAATATATGATTTTGTATTTATAAAGAAAATACAATATTATAGGTAGGTATGATTATATATTTAATTATTAAATATTTATATTGATTGATAAATTGTAAATATTTAAAAATTTAATACTGTCAATATTGTAAATATATCATTTTATAGTATTTTACAATACTATATTTATAATATATATAATACAGTAAATATATTATAATATAATATTATATATAATTATAATAAGTATATTATATATTTAATTATTAAATATTTATATTGATTTATGTCGATTAAACCTACGATACATTGGTTGTTTTGTATCTAAAAATTTTATACTGTCAATATTGTAAATATATCATTTTATAGTATTTTACAATACTATATTTATAATATATATATAATTATATATTTAATTATTAAATATTGATATAGATTGTCGAGTACATTTACAATACTTTTTGTATTTATAAAGAAAATATAATATTATAGGTAGGTATGATTATATATTTAATTATTAAATATTTATATTGATTGTCGATTAAATTTACGATACTTTGGTTGTTTTGTATCTAAAAATTTAATACTGTCAATATTATATATATATATATATATATATCATTTTACAGTATTTTACAATACTATATTTATAATATATATAATACATTAAATATATTATAATATAATATTATATATAATTATAATAAATATATTATGTATTTAATTATTAAATATTTATATTGATTGTCGATATTAAACCTACAATACATTGGCTGTTTTATATCTAAAAATTTAATACTGCCTATATTGTAAATATATCATTTTATAGTATTTTACAATACTATATTTATAATATATATATATAATTATATATTTAATTATTAAATATTTATATAGATTGTCGATTAAATTTACTTTGCTTGTTTTGTATCGAAAAATTTAATACCGTCTACACTGTAAACGTATCATTTTGTATTCATAAAGTATTACAAGTAGGTAAAAGATCGATATTCGGTCATTTAAAAATCCGCGGAAGGTAAACGGTTTGGCTGATGCCTGCGAAGGTGGCAAGTGAAGGTTGCCGCGAGTGCTTTCGCCGGAAGTGGCCGCTGAAAAATGGATCGCGCGTCCGCGTGAAAAGGAAGGCGCGAAAGAAAGAAACAAGCGCGTGTTTTCGTTGCGTATCGGCTCGAGATAAATGGCGACGAATAAATTGGCAGAAAACGGCGAGCTGCTTGCCGCGAAGACGTGTCAGACTTTTTCCTTTTTATTTCTATTTTTTTTTTCCTTCTTCTTCTTCTTCTTCTTCTCGTTTTTTCCTTTCTTTCTTTCTTTCTTCCATTGCAACAGCAAGGTGAAATGCAAACGACGACGCAGCCAGATTACACTTGCAGCTGGAGCACATTTGAAACACGGCGGTGCAGCGCGCACACGCGCCTTTCGTTTCGATCAATACTACCTACACCACCGTAGCAGGTTGCTTAATGTCAGTTCTCAAACTCCTCCGTGGCTCTTCCGCGACCGACGAGAAATTTATTCGAAATTTTATTCACTTTTATTTCCGCGTCGAACCACCGAGGAAACGCGGAGAAAGAAGGATCGGCCGGATTCCAGAGAGTTTAATAATATAAATTCAGATTCACTTTGAATTTGAATTTGGAGATTTGTTTTTTTTTTTCTTCTTTTTCTTTCCTTTCTTCGATGGAATCTGAAAGTTATGGACTCTTCATTTATTTGTCTAAGAGAGACGCAATTCAGAAAGATTTCCTTTTGTTTTATTTACGAGAAAGAGGAGGGGTCGTTTCTTCGTTCCTCACACATCAATCTCGTTTCAATTTTCGACGAAAAGGAGTCGGTTGGCGCTCGAAGAGAATCATCAGCATACAAGTGAAACGAGAAGTCAGATGTACCAATCCTTGCACACCTTTTCTCTTTGTTTCTTTGTAAATCGAAGAAATTTTCCAACGAAGCACAATTCGGTCGGAAGTAACTTTCTCGCTGATTGAACATTTTTATTGAAGCAAGCAGCATCTTCAAGTTCAAAATAGATTTCGATTTCTTCTATACTCTAACGGTATAGAATCCCGTGTACTTTTTCTTCCGAGAGTGTGAAATTTCTATTTATTTCTTTATCACTTTAGCGATTCTCCGGCTTGGCTTTCTTGTTTACCAGAAATATCCGACTCTGTTAGTTTTGCAAAATCTATTACTCTTTTTATTGGCTTGCTTCTTCGAATGTACGAAAAGAGATTCTCTCCTTTTTTTTCTTCTTCTTCTACTCTTAGAATTATTGTACTTTATATCGGCGATAAGACATAAAGTGGAGAAGGAATATCCTCGCGATAGGAGAAATTGTTTATGGACGGATTTTATGGCTGGTAGAATTGTCTACTACGTTTTACGAGTCTCGTGGAACACGCGTTGGAGAGGAATCGGATGGCGGCGATTCCTTGTAAAAGTTCTGTCTACTTTATCCCGCGTGTGCGGCGAGAGGAGTTTACGATTAATTTATTTCTTGCTCGTCGATCAGCTCGTTACTGTCGTCACACGTCGCATCGTTAAAAACCACGAAGACGGCAGGGATATGAAAGTTCTGTCGTGAAGATAACGTTGAAATACTGCAGTTAAAATATATACGCTATAAATTATACGTTATTTTTCTTCTAATAGCGAACAGTTATTCCCCTATCGTTATTAAAATCATTACCCGATGAAAAATCATCTCCGGGAAGAACGATGTCGGAATTGTCAAAGTAGAAGCCTCACGCTTTAAAACGAGACCGAGCGGCTCGTTATACGATCTTTCTTTACGAAGTTGTATTAATTCGAATTGTCGACAGTTTTTCATGGTCACAATTATATTCTTCACTGTATACTGGAAGTTTTTGTATCAATTTATTTACGAAGCACCATCGCTTCAAATAAAAGATGATGTAACATTGGAAATAATCGTTCAAATTATGGTATTTAATACGAAAGTCTCGGATCTTTCTAACGTGTGATATTATTGTTTAAAATTTCAAACAAGTTACTGCGGCTTTGATAGAGCAAGTATAACACACAAGAGTCAATGACACCTAAGTAGTTTCAATCTCTGGGAAAATAATATCCTCCATCTTTTGAACGTTCCTAGGAAGCAATAAGAAGTCACACGAATTATTTCAACGAGTGTGTCAATTGACACAGCATTGTCATTTTCTGAAATTGTTTCGTTAACTCTGAACGTCGTTATTATAGCTTCTCAATGTACACGTTATAATTATCAACAAATTATAGACGTTGTTGGCTAAATTTAGGCACCATACCTGTATCAAACAGGTTAAACACTGAATGTTATTCGTCATCACGGTTGTTTCGATTAACGCCAGAATTACCGACGACCAAAGCATGAAATTTTCCATCGGAGACGTTAAAATAAATGAAAAACAGAAGATCTTTATGGCACAACAAGGATTGTACAGCACAAGCTTTTATTTATGTATTTCGTGATTATGTCATTCAAGTCTCCAAAAATATACTGTTTCGTGTTCTATAAAATATTCAACGAAAATATTCAAACTTCAAATTGTTCCGGTATTAACACGGTAGTAATACGTAATTGTCATTCGCAATATCAAGAGAATCATTTTTTGTCAAAATTTATCGTCCGCGATTCGTTTGCACGTAACGTACAGTAGATTTTCAGCAATTTACCCACGAAATTATCTTTCTCCAGGCCGGCGTGTGTGTTTGTACTCTGATTCGGTGGGAAAGGTGGGAAAATTTGTGCGAGCCCCCGGCCAAGACAATCAAATTTCCTCGTATTAGCCGACGTCGCGCGACCACCGCGGTTTTGTTTAAAAAGCACCGCCGCTGTTCACGCAGCTGCAAAGCAAACATAACGCGGGCCGTTCGCTTCGGACCACACGCCCCACGTTGTTTTTTTTCTTTTTCCGCCATCTCGTCCCGCCACGATTCTCACGTGGCCCTGTCCTCCTCGAGTCGAGCACGTTCACGCGTTTGTGTACAACGAGGATGGGAGGGGGAGGGAAAAAAAAATAAAATATAAAAAATAAAGAGGAAATGTCGACGGAAAAACGCTGTGGATCGCCTGTGCGCTAATGAAAAAATCCGGCTAATGTAAGCTACGCGTTGGCAATTTTATTATGTTTCGTTGTTTGGATTGCAGCCGAAGTGGAGAGGAAGAAACGTGACAATTTAGGCTACGAACCTTCATACAAATTCACATTTTTCAAAATGAAATTGGGAACAAGAAAGAAAATGTTATACGAAGCATATTATATCTTGAATGTTTTATATATATATATATATATATATTTATACATATATATTTTTTATACATATATACAGTGATAATATATATTTTTAATAATATATATATTTATAAATAATATAAATATATATATTATTAAAAATATATATATATTATAACTGTATATATGTATAAAAAATATATATATATATAACTTAAATATACGAATATATATATTTAATATAATATAATTTAATATAAATATATATATATTTTTTATACATATATATAGTTATATATATATTTTATACATATATATGGTTATATATATATTTTATACATATATATATATTTATTTATATATACAAAATTGCATAGAATGTACGTAAAATATACATATATATATATATTTTTTTTTACGTATATTCTATGCAATTTCGTACATTTAAACTTTCGACAAATGCGTGAAGATCTGCATAGTCTAGTGATAACGAATTTTTGCAAGATTCGTGTGAGTAATTTAAAGAGAAATTTACGAGAAATCTCATTTCGTTGTTATTTAATTTCAGACGGCTAAAACCTGTCAATTCAATTGGTACTCATTTACCTGTTATGTACTTAGCGACATACAATTTGTAGATTACAAACTTGCACCTTGCAATTTATGATACTATGTCGCAATGAATAACGAAACGACGAATGTCCGTCAAGTAAAAGTAATACGCTGTAAATAAAAGTTCTTCTTCAAATCGTCTATAATTCAATTAATAATTAATCGAACAACAGAATGATCAAGTGATGAGTTTGCGAAATATCAATGACAAACACGAGTAATTCATGTTAATTTTCGATATCGTTCATGTATAATCGATGAAATCGAATGACAAGTTTACGAAGTAAAAATGAGACGGTATAAATTTCCAAATTTCCTCCATTCGCAGTCCTACGACATCGATCGAAGATACGTTCGATTTCCGCATGGAAAATTATAACCGCGATTAACGAACTGTAGAGAAACCCTATCGGAGGGGGAATGAAATTTTCTAGAATTTCCAAGGGCGAGCGACGAGCGGTGTCTTTCGAGTGACGGCAAACACGAGGCCGTTTACTCGTGCGTTACCACGTTTCTAGAATTAGAAACGTGACGGTTAAGTGGCGAGCCGAGTGCGCTCGAAAAAGAGGAGAGCTCGTCGAAAAGAAACAGGGAAAGAGAGTGGAAATAGAAAAAGTAACGAAAAATAAGAGAGAAATAAGAGAAACAAAAAAGTGAAATGGAGGAGAGGAAAAAAGAAAACTAAAAGGAAAAAAGTATATATATATAATTATATATATTATATATATATATAAATAATTATATATATATATATATATATGAAAAAGAAAAAGTCGGTGCTGGTACTGGAACCGAGATCCAGGGCGTAAACGCGCGACATCGTGCTCGAAATGCATATATATATCAGCCTCTCTTTGAAATCTCGCTCGAAAAAGAATATAAGATAGATCGTAAAACTGTGGAACAGAACGAACCATTTGCACGTTCGCCTTATTTTTCGAGCGTTCGCCGTATTCCAGGCGTTTCGCGGGCCAATTTCAGTTCCTGAATATTTTCATTCAATCTCGAACAGTCTACCGGAACTGTAGCAAGAGATAGCTCCTTTGCTCAAAGAGATACCTCTTTCGCGATTTCGCGCGAGGAGATATTAAAATCCAAGAAATTTGACGCAAGTACCGGATCAAAATTAAAATTCCCTCGCAATTTCATTTCTACGTCTCTATTGTCCTTGTAAAGTGAAACAACAAATGGTAGAACATTGGACTTACCCTGGTCGTGCCTTTGCCTCGACCCCTCCCCCTCTCTCTGAACGCACCCTCGCCTGTTTGCAGGTGATACAGGTGCTGAAACAAAGTGAAAACTCTCGTTAGAACAAACCAAATCAACCTGCATCTGGCGTCAATCTCAGCCAATTTTATTGCCAATCTTAAACACCAGCGTAAAGATTTCCCTATGTGTTTCTCTATGGATCTCTCGATAAAATTCAAATCAAACCATCCGATTTGTCTCCAATCTCTAATTCTATGGATCTCTCGATAAAATTCAAATCAAACCATCCGATTTGTCTCCAATCTCTAACTCTATGGATCTCGCTATAAAATTCAAATCAAACCATCCGATTTGTCTCCATTAAATCTCTAACTCTTGCTTGACTCCTTCACATTACGACAATAACAAAAACTTCAGCTGAAGGAGGGACAAAAAACGCGTGCGCGTTGTCGATCGTGAATACGCGATCGCTATCGATCCCGCGCTGGTAACACGAACGACAACACGCGTGCGTACATTAAAACTGGAAGATTTCGCGACGCCCGGGTGCTTTCGTATCGTTATCGTTCCGACGACGGACTATCGTAAAATCAAGGCAACCGTATCACCTCAATTGACCTCGTTAAGCCCAATAGACGCGCCAATAAAAGTATAACCTTCCAGGGCCAGCTGTATTAGATTAGATTCCCGACGACAAAACGTTTTAGATTATGCTGGGGCGAAAGATGGTCGGAGATGGTCGATAGACGTTCGATCGGTTCGATGGGAATTAACGGGACACGACCGGGGATAATTGGAATCGGGGTGATTGGTCCGCGGTTCGACGACGGTGAAAATTCATCGTCGTTTAAACCAGCGGCGAGGGTGAAATCTCGTTTTTCATTTTACGTTTCTCTCTTTTTTTTTTTTTTTTTTTTTTAATTTCACGTTCCTTTTCCCCTATCATCCTTTCTCTTTTTTTTTAAATATCTGTCTTCTCTCGTTGTTTTCATCGTTTATTATCGCGGCCCATTGTTTCGTAACTTTTGTTCATTGACACTGTTATCGTTGGTCATTCGTCTATCGCTGCCTCGTTGCCTTTGTTCCTCGCGTTTATCTTTTCTCTCCTGACCTCTCACATTTGTCTATTTTTACTTTTTGCCGCCGGTTCTTTCTTTCTTTTTTCTTTCTTTTTTTTTATTAACGTGGAAGGTTAATTGAAAGAACGATTATTATTTCTTTACGCGGTTGTTTCGTTTGGGAAGAAAGAAAAAATTAAGCGAAATGGCGGATGTCGGGTCTCGGAAGGTATCTCTTTAGTTTCCGGTTTGGGGAAAAGCCGACACGGTTACACGATCGGTAAAGTCATCAAGCAAAGTGTCATTTCGAGTGGTTGTTTTTAATATATATTTGCAAGGAGATAAGACACGATGAAATGTGAGTGTAAAAGCGTCTAAGAAAGGGAGAAAAAGCGTGTTTTTTTGTCCTCGATTTTTGAAATTAAACGAGACGATCGATTCTTGTCGACGGCCGCTCAGTGCAGAGATCTGCGTTACCACCCAGCGAGGAGAATTGCTATCTTCGAGGCGTATATGTAGATGGCGCGTGCAGTAGACTTGCCGAAGCTATTCCTCGATGCATCGCGGGAAAATTTTTAATTCCAAGTTGCAAATTTCATGTTAATAATCAGATTGATAGAATCAGAAATGATTAAAATTGATTTTTGAAAATTACGTTGTACTGTGAATAAAAGTAGCTAAATGGGAATGGAAGTGTCTTATAGACAGATTATATAAAATGGGCTTAAAGACTACTCCAAGTTCATACTTTTGCTTGTTCCATTCTACTTTTTGGAAAGTTGTTCAAAAATTACGTACATTGTTCTTCATTTTCATGATCTATCCGAAATAATTCTGTTACTCTACTCGACGACCCCTAAAATATATGTTTAAAAATTAGAAGGAACTAACATGAACTCTTCTGTGTTAATTAATGTTAATTCCATTATTGAAAAGCTTCAAAGCCAACTAGTTGCCTAAATCTTTAAATTTCATTCGACGAGGAAATTATTGAATAAAAAGAAGACTACTAAATACACATGGTAACTCCAGCTTCAATGAAAGCATCCAAAACGAGAGAAACTTAATAACCCCCTGTTTTCATCCCCTTCTCTAAAATTGCTGTACGCAATAGATAAATGCAAATAGAAATAAACAGCAGATACGTTTGATCTTCGCGAGCTAATTAAAAATTTCGCCGTTCGACACAAATTATCTTGAACAGAACCAGAAGGAACACTTGAGAAATCATTCGACTTCTTTGCTGATGCAAAGAGTCCACCGTATCTCACCCAGAAAATCCCTCGATGTTTCTCAAGTAGGCCCGCTGAAATCGGTTTTCGCGATCGGAATCTCGGTGAGGCCTGTGCGGGGCACACACGGTAAAATAAAAGAAGGAAGCTCGAAAGAGAAGAGAGAGAGAGAAAGAGAGAGAGAGAGAGGGAGAAGCGTCGCGTAGTAGGTGGAACTGGTGGCTGGGAGTAGATGGTCGGTGGTGCTTGCAAGGTGCACACTCGGAGAGCAAGCAGATCCCCGCCGCGCGAGTGAACATCGAGGTCCGAGGCAGGCGGAAAACGTCCCCTTCGCGCGGCACACGCGTGGACGATTATGGTCTAATTCCCTTGTACACGCATTCCCACCAACCTACCTAGCTTACCTACCAACCTACCTGGCTGCCTCGCATGAGAGAACCGTCTTGGTGAGCGAACGAGGAAAAGCGTAGTTGTCGGTGCATTCGATAAGCGTACGCTCGAAAGACAGGGGTGTGTCCCCTTAATTCCATATCTCTCGTTCTCTCCCTTTCACCTTTCTTTCCTCTCTCTCTCTCTCTCTCTCTCTCTCTCTCTCTCTTCTCTTCTCATCTTTCTCCTTCTCTTTTTAGAGAGAGAGAGAGAGAGAGAGAGAGAGGGGAAGAGAGAGAAAGAGGATGCGTACTCTAACTGTATACATATCTACTTTTCACCCTGTTTCTTTCTCTCTCCTTCGTAACCCTCTGCTACGTAGCTCTCTCTGCGTTAGCAGCCTCCCTTTCACTCCCTAGCTCCCTTCGATTCGTCGCTTTCTTCGCTCGCCGCCCGTTTCTCCTCTTTCACCGCTTTTCCATCGAGTGCCAACCCCTTGCCGCGCCACCTCGGCACGTTGCACCGTCCACAGGCGCCTCTCTCTCTCTCTCTCGCTGCTCTCTCGCGTAAATATCGCGGTTTCTCGGTAAACAGAAGAACGCAGCGGGCAAACGAGGGACACCACGCGTACGCAGTAACATGTGTATATACGGCGTAATACGCACGTGCGTATACAGGGTGTCCGACTGGTCGAACTTCGTCGATAGGGTTCTACGATCGAGCGTGGTGTCAAATCACTGGAAACTCTAGGTTGGCTCTAGCTTCCCTCTGAATAAAGGGAATTATTCATAATAATGCGACAATTGCGAAAATGGCGGAAGGATCGGAACATACGAGCCTTTCGAGACAACTGAAGCGAAATGTCTGGCAACCGTTGACATTTTAATGTTGAACATGTTTATTATTTCTGAAATTTTGAACGGCACTAAGTAGCAAAAAA
>NW_025110227.1:96610-114427 GCF_011392965.1 Frieseomelitta varia
AAAAAAAAAAAAGAAAAAAAAAGAATAGATAGGGAAGCTTTCTAAAGAGCAAAAGAACGTGGAAAAATAAAGAAAGAAATAAACATCTACACTCAGTCAAAGTCACGCTCCTGCGTCCTGAGAAATCTAGTCGACAAAACTAAAACTCTACCGGCGTCACTTTGTTGATTCTACGCGTGTAGAACGTCTGTTTGGGCGTAGAATTATCGCCGCGGATCACCCTGTACATGCGCCGTGCAAAGAAACGCGAGGAAGTAGGCGCGTGTACGCGTGCAACGGGACGTTCCTACGATACACGGGTTGGCACCGCGGACGAGACCGTGGAAAGAATGCTGGTGGAACAGAGAGGGATAGAGGAAGAAGGGTAAAGGCAATGGCAAGAGGGTGGGCGAGGCGGCAGGGGGGCGGAAAGAATAAGGGAAGCAAGGCAAATGTCAATATCGACGATGCATCGTGAAGAGAGGACGCACTTGGGGCGGGAATGAGGGCGTAATTAATCGTCCAAGCAAAGAAATTCTCTCTTTGTCCTGTTCCCGACCCGCGTAACAACTCCCTTTCGACGCAGCCACCCACCCACCCACCCCTCCTGTGTCACGCGGCGAATTTTCCGCGTGCTCGCTCTTGTTTTGAACCCGCCTCGTCGTGCTTTTCCCTCCGGCAGTTTTCCGACATTTTTCGAACGATCGTGCCTCGTGTGCCTCGCAAGTTGGATCAACCGATTCTTCCAAGTCGCGCGTCGCGGTGGAAATTACGGGATGTTACGGGATTGAAATGAACGAAGCAATGATGTAACTTTGAAAATACGAGGCTTGTTTCCTATCGTGTTGAGAACTACCTGATTGTCAGGTGTATGAGAATGTTTGAAATTCTGAATTGGAGAGATTGTCGAGGTAATGGACGATAATTACGATTGATCGAGGAGAAGATCTAGCTCGAGATGACGATTTGGGGAAAGAAAATACAAAACAGCGAACACAGGTGGAATTTATAAAATTTCTTATCGCGTTCTTCGAACATGATCGAAGGATCGGTAATTTTCTCCAGACGTTAGAAATTAACAACGTGCGAAGGTGTGATTTATTCACGAAAATTTCCCCGAACGAAATTTTCAATCAAACGCGACAAGTCCAAAAGTCGAATTGTCCAAAATTCTTTCTATACTATTTTATCAAATTTACGTGTTTCGTGTTAATTGATTAGCGTGTATTACTAAATTTAGTAATGTTTCGTTTTGCACGTTTGCCACGGAATTTCATGCTCGGTCCGCCAAATAACAGCCGATAACATTTGCTGTTTGCATTCGATAACAATTTAACGAGCCTCGAGGAAAAAGGCTCGATCCTTTTTTACACGTAACCTCCCTCCCCTCTTTTTTTTCAATCAGATACGAGCGACTTTATTAACCGATATTTATCGAAGATGTCCCCCAAGATTCCTCCCGGTCCCGCTCTCTTCCCCCACGTTCGCTTGCAAGTTCGGTTCGATGCTTTCCTTGGAAGTTTAACGGGATGGATGCACGAGAAAGCACGTGTTTGACAGCGTTATAATTAGCTTATTAGTCTTACGAGATGAATGCGTTACGCACCGTACCGTAATATCAGCGGAGATGGGCTTGTAATTTTAATAAATCGCCTCGTTCCCGCGTCGCCCTTTGCAAATTGAAAGAACTTAATTCAATTAATTAATTTAATTCGAAGAAATTAATTTTACCCACGACTTTCATGATCATCCGAGTCGAAAGAAAATTGCAATAATTATTTAATTCTTTTTCTCTTTTTTTAAAAACAATTGTGACGATTGTGACGATCAATTGTAATGATTTCCTTCGCGATTTCTCGATATTTAGAAGGTTGGTTACATCTCACACATACATTTTTCATTCTCCGTTTGGAAGAAATATTCGAGCAAGAAACGACCTACTGAAGCAGGTAACGTTGTAAAAAAGGAGGATGATGAAGGAGAGATCAATGAAGGGACAAGCGATGCTCGATAGTCATCTGAAGTCTAGATCGGTAATTAGAAGCACGCGATTCCCAGACAGCTGTCATCGATCTTACGATAAGTTAATTAAAATATCTCGTAGATACGTTTCCTTGTGTCTCTTGTCAACAGATGTGTGGTTCTCGATAAGAAACAGGAGCCTCCAAACTTCCATCAGGCAAGATTTGGACGACGATCGCAAAATATCAGGTGGACAGAAGTATCAAAACTGTTTGTTACCTGTATCGAGCTTAAAATTTTTCTTTTTTCTTTCAGAACAGTTCACTGCTATTCACGTGGAGTATGAGAGTTTCTTATGAAAATTCATTTTTTTAAATAATTACCAAGATTAGAGTCATTGCTCTTCAAAAAGAGATGGAAAAAAACTTGACTTTTATAATTATACTAATTATAATTTTATAATCTTATAATTATACTGATTATAATTTTATATTATGAAAAACAACACAATAATTTTTTATATTACAACATAGAAATTTTCTATATTACAACATTCTATATTAACAATAGAATTTACTTTAATATTATAATTTCTTTACATTCGAATCTTTCTTCTCGATCCCGATGGTTGCAGCTAACCATCGAATTCTTTTCCCTTTTTTCTCTTAGAACTACCGTGATCCAAATAATTTTCAAGGGTTGCAGCCCCGAGGGATTGACTGTTTTTAGTAGAAATCTCGTACTATCAACGCGGAAGAACGAGTATATACTTTCAAGTTTCCAAGCAACGAAGGAAAGGAAACAGCACGGTGACAGCCGGCACTTGTATTTGTCTAAAGCCCCGGCGACGCCGAACATTTGCCCAGAAAGATGGTATTATAACCAAACATGGGGCTGTTCAGATGAAATGATTAGTGCCAGGACATCTGCTTCTGTCGACGATAAACGTTGCGACGGAATGCTTGTAAATTCTTTGATTTCTCTCGTTGTCTCGAGAGACGATCCACGATACCGATCTTCTCTCTACCAATCCACGTATTTTTCCTTTTCCTTTCTTCATTCTTCGTTTTTTCACTTCGACTATAGACAAGCGGACGTTTTATATATATATAAAAAAAAAAAGAAATTCTTCATCTTCCAAAATTTATTCTCTTGGAATTCTGAAATTCGTCGTTTCGTCTTTTAAATTTCATACGTATCGCACGTTGAAGTTTCCCACAAGTACATAAAAATTCGTAGTCTGGTAACCACATAATATATCAAAATATATTATTAATTTTAGAAATTTCTATAACAATTATTCAAGCATGTGTATTTTCAATTTTATATTAATATTATATTTTAATGTACTGTTCATCGAAATCGTAGTTTGCCACGTCGTGTCTTGAGAGGGTCAAGTATGCATCAAGTTGGTTTCTTTCTCTTGATTTATATAGCAAGTTCCTTTTTCACCGATACACTCGTAACTCTGTGTTTATTTACGTAACGGCAGACAGAATATTTTTATACAAATTTCACCCTCCTCGTTCAAATAAAGTCCCATCCTTCCTTTCAAATATTTTTCTTAAAGGAAGTCCCAAGCATAATAGAACCTCCGAATTATTCGAACTTTCATTTTACGAATATCTTAATACTCAGTATGTTGTATTACTGCAATAAAATGTCTATTAAATAGGCGATCAAGCAGCAGACAATTTTATTGGATTAATACATTTACAACTAATATTCGAACATCGATTTAAAATAAAGAATAAAATAATGATTCGGATCTGCACAATTGTTAAAAGCCAAAATATTTCAACACGAGCGTCTCAATTTGCCTCTCAGCAAATAAAATCAACTACCCCGGAGATTAAAGCGATTAAAACTCGAGATCTTTGCGCATGTATTTTCTCAGCGATAATTCTTTGCTTTGTTTCGTTTTTTTTTTTTTTTTTTTAATCCGATCGAACGAAATAATCGAACGAAAGAAGGAGGAATGAAGTTTGGAAACAGCGAGATAAAGAGAGAGAGAGAGAGAGAGAAAGGGATCGAGACAATAACGTTGAAAACGAAAATAACCATAGGGAACGGAGGATACAAAACGGGAGCGGAATCCCGGATTTCCGTGACTGGTCCTTCGGCTAATGAAAGAATTCGACATCGAGATCCTCCCCGCGCGCGCGTCCCTTTGTCTGCTCTTTTCATTCTCTCCTCGCCCGGTGCTCGCGTTCACGTGGCCGATTCTGTGAAAGTGTCGCGCACAGCCGAGGGTGTTCGCGATAAAAATGTTGAATGCGTCGCGACGCGTTCCCCAAAACGGCCGTGTTTCAATGGGACGCGTGCATCGTACGCGCCCGTCCTCGAAACTCGTTTCACAAAACAACTGAAAATTCGCGCGAGAATTACGCGGCTGCTGACTTCGAAACGTCGTCTCCCTTCCTGTTTTTCCTTTCTTTCTTTCTTTCTCTTTTTTTTTTTTTTTTTTTTTTTGCGGACACACTCGTCGTTGTCTCGCCAAACAGTTGGAATTCTTTCTTCACGCACGGGGAATCAAATCGATTTAATTCGCGAGATATCCTTTAGAAAGTTTTTCCCTCCGTCTATATTTTTTTTTTGAAATTGAGAGTCAACACTTTAGGAATGTGTATGGAATATAAAAATGGAAACGGTTGAAGGACATTTGCGTTCTAATCGAGAAGTTTTTTTGCAATTTGGGCCACTTACTTTGAAAACGACGCGAGCCCATTTTTGAGATCATGCCGATTGTTACAATTTTTCTATTTAGCAACGAAATTTCAATTGGTGAAAACAGATGGTTATCTCAAAATTTAAATTTTGAATTCTTTATAAATAAAAAGGTTATAAATAATTTCGTTTCCTTAACCTCTTGCGCTGGAATGTGACGTGCCACGCACGTCGAGAACTCTTTTTGTCCCAAAATTGCAATATTTTCTCAGCTCTAAGTATATTTAGGTATAACCCAGGCAAAACGAATAATAAATTTGTTAAACTACTTTTCAATAATCTCTATCCAGTGATGTTACACCGACGAGTTCAAAAAGAGAGCAACGAATCGTTGTATACGTATGGTCACTCGTTATGGTCCGCAATCAGTTGCCAGCGCAAGTGATTGATTTCCCCCAGAAATTCTCATTTCTTCCTCATAATAATCTTCGCTCGCTCATTGAAATTCGAAATTCCATTATTTTGACATTTCATTCCAATAAACATCCTATGTTCAATTAATTTACATTTCCAATCAATCTTCAGTCAAAGTAAGTTCTTACCATCTACTAATTCGATGAAAAGATATTCTTTCGGTTCAGCCAATAATCGACTGTCAGCTCGACGAAGGGACAAATGTCGCGCACGAAGCTAAACGGCCAACGACTAAAGTATTTCGTCGTTGTGAGTTCGACGAGATGAAAAAGCGGAAGCGGGGACGCGGGAAAAGAAAAAAAGATTGTCGAAATTCCCGCGATAGTTAAAAATGTCCGCTTTCTCGGTCAGCTGACTTTAATTTCGTCAAAGCGTATCCAGCGGGCGACAGATGGTCGGCGCGCCGTTCGAAAGAGCCGTTGCACCCATTAGAAGTGCGACGGTTAAAAATGGTAGGTACGTCCGAAGGACAGGTTATCGAGCGTACCATGTGCACTCTCTCCGCTTGCAACCGCGTGTGCATTCCCGTCTTCTCTCTCTCTCTAGCTTACTTCTCCTTCTTCTCCTCTCCTTTCTCAAAACGGAGCTCTCTGCCTTCTATCCCTTTCACTTTTACGTATTATACGCGGAGTGGAAGGACAGAGTTGAGAATTTCAAAAACGAAACGAAGGAAGAGCAAAGAGGTATTTTTATTATTTAATTATTCGGACTGTAACTCTAATTAATTCTCAGGGGGAACGTAATCTGCGTGTATGCCGAGTTGGGCTGTAAATGTGAATTTTTATTTTTTGGTATTGTTAATATTTGAGTATATCTCGGGACGAGTAAGAGGATTCCGTGTAGAAAGCAATATTTTTCCGCTAAAGAGAAAAATCGAGTTTGGAAATTTATTATTATTTATTGAATATATTATTATATTATATTATATTTATTTATATATTATTATATTATATTATATTTATTTATATATTATTATATTATATTATATTTATTTATATATTATTATATTATATTATATTTATTTATATATTATTATATTATATTATATTTATTTATATATTATTATATTATATTATATTTATTTATATATTATTATATTATATTATATTTATTTATATATATTATATATATTTCGAATTTAGCTGGCAGATATTTTATTCTACCGATGAAACTCTCGAACATTGAGATTGAAAAATAAGTATACACGCAATTATTACAATTTAGCGTACTATGATAAAACAGATTCGAATAGATGAAAGTAGACAATGCATTGGAATAAAGATTATTAGATTGAGACGGAAATGCTTCTGATGGAAAAACTAAATACCGCTCAAAGATCTTAGAACATTTTTCATCTTTAATATCCAATATTTGTCACTGGTAAGTAAAATTTTTAAAATCAGCTCACTGTTACTGTTTATCATAGCAGATTTTTCGAATTTTTTTTTTACCTTTGACTTGTTCAAAGACTAAATATGTCATTATGTTCCTTATATACATAGCTTCGAATGTAGCAATACTTTTTTTTTTCTTTTTTAACAAAATAATATTCTATTTCACTTTCACAGCAGTTCTTACAATATTTCCAATGCAATCGTCTCTCATTGTCCCGAGCGATGTAATTCAAACGTGAAATTGCGCTGGCCTCGGGATTAAATTCCGCTCGGGTTTTTCAATTTCCAAAGGATGAACGTCAACTCGCTTGTTTGTCAGGTTTACATGTTAAATCAAGTGTCGCGGGGGATGATTTCTCGCCCTGTTAGGGGTGGATCGATTTGAATCCGCGGCTGTTTAAATCGGCGTCGTACGCAATAAACACGAAATATTGATCGCCGGTAAATACACGAAATACGTAGAAATGCGAGCGACGTGAGCGAACACGCGATCCACGTTGCCATGGAATTGTTATTTAATTGGCGTCGAAGGGAAAAAGAGAAAAAAAAAAAAAAAGGAAAGAAAGAAGAAACTACGTGGACCTGCGAGCTCGCTCGTACGAGTGAAAATATTTTGGTTGAAATGAAAATACAAACAACGAACAAGCTACGAGCAAGAAGCAGAACGAACAATTGAGCAGCAAGCAATATATAATCAGTTACGTGAAGGAAACTAAGCTCGAAAATACAAATTGTACGTCTCATAGATCAGACATTTCATTTCTCAATTTCAGCAGATTACATCGATTGCTGATTACGATTGACAATAATGTAAGTCACTTTTTATTAATTCTTTGAATGTTAGTCCATACTGGAATATTTTACAGATAATCTGGTATATTTGAAATGTTACATATTATGATGTAATATGAAATATAATTGGTCTACTTATTAGAGGTTCAAAGAAAATAACATATTGCAATATATTGAATAAATATATCAAGTTTAAGATATAATATATAATATTATATTAATCATATAATTTATTCTGAATTCATTTCAATTTTTAAGTTTTTAATAATTTTAATAATAATAATAATAATAGTTTTAATAGTCTTAAGCACTCGAGTAGTTAATTTCGTGTTGATGATATTTAATAATAATTAATATTTTCCAGTTCTGTCGGGTTGATTGTTTCGTCGGTCGCGTCTTAATACATTAATCAAACATCATCTTCCAAATTCATCAATAATAATATCAATCCAATATCAATTTTGTTAATCTTAACAATAATCTCTTGATTTTTCAATTCCACAGGACTTTTCACGAAACGAAATCCACATTCGCGTTCTGAATATTATCTATAAAAGTCTCTCTCATTTATTTAAAGTAAAATATCTAGAATTTGAAAGGACGCTAGAATTTGAAAATTAAAGAAAAAAAGTGAGACGAGTTTAGAAAAATGGTGTCGAATATTTTCGAATTAAGGCTGTCGCTTTAGAAATATGTCGAGATAAAGGAAATAGTTGTCGATATCACGAAACGAAGTGAAACTTTTATTATGTCGCTATCTTTGAAACATTAAATTATGTCGCTTATAATATCGATTCCAACCGTGAAACGATCAAAATATCTTTCAGACTAACTTATATACTTATTTATGTACGTGATTGGGACGTTCAAGTTGGATTCTTCGGGACATCGACAAGAACGTAGTAATCCGACGGTGATCACGATCCCGCGTGGGATTCCGTTTCCTCCGAGAAGAATTAAGCCGGATTGGCCGTTCGTTTGAAACGAAACGCTCGACCACGAGTAAAGAAATAATAATAATCTCGAATTATTTCCGCGTGGCCAGCCGAAATCGATGACTTCCGAGGGTACAGCCGTGCGTGCGCCGCGATGGGGTGGTTGCGGAGGGAATTAAGGACCTAACGCGCGTTATGTTCGATAGAAACCATCGTGTGAGAAAATGAAACGCCGACGAGCAAGGGTTTTCGTTCTGCCAATGTGCATCCTGATTGAAATTCTTCTTGTCGTCTGGTGCTGTCAATTCACGTCAGACTTGGGGAAGACAGACGAGGATGAAAGTGAAAAGGGCCACAAATGATCGTGAAAGTTTCGTGTCGTGTGAAAGAACGATAATTTTAGTTGAACTGTGCTGTACTAAGCACGTAAGTTGAGATTGAGTTTGTTGCATGAAAATAATTGAATCGTGATAGCACAATTATGCATTTAGATCGGAATGTGGCACTCGCGCCCGCCAAATTCCACTGCAAATTGTAATTTACATCAAAACGTATTAATTACAATCACAAAGCAACATATGGCAACATGTACACAGTAGCACTTTGACAAGCTACAGTTCGATAATTGTATAATATTTTAAACAACTCGCGCAAACTTGTACAAGAATTCCATTCGCGTTCCATTCATACGTTTTTCCAGAAACGGAACTTTGCAAACAATTCACCGTTCTTTCTTTCAGCGATGAATCAATATTTCCGATGCAATCGCACCGAGCGTGTTTTCATTGGAACTCGTAATTTAAATGGAACAAAGAATCTGACAAGTTCGAACTTCGAGAAATAAGTATAGCGTAACGCGTTCGGCCGCTTTTAACGAGTTGCAACTACATCGTGGCACGCCAATTGCAGCTACGTTGTTGTAGTGGAGGCCCAGTCCGTGTGAACGCGCGGTAAATGCGTCGCAAAGCAGCAGTTGCAGTTAGAGTTAGCGATCAATTCGGCATCGTGCCACAGGGTTGTTGCAGCTGCATCGTAAATGCCGTTGTTGCGATTCGACAGCTATCCTTTCTTTCGCAACAATGCGGTACACGCTCTAAAATCACAATTAGCTCTTTCTCTAATTGAATCGGCCGAACCTTGTTAAAGAATTTCAAATGCCGCGAAATTGCTATCGAATTGTTACCAACAACGGAAGATCTCGAGACGGTTGAAGCGAATTTTTTACAATCGATGTTTTAAGATTGTTTAAATAGTACCAGCAACAGCGCTAACTTTTTGAATTGAGCATTTTTCACAAGGCTTCGAATTTTTCAAAGTAAGGATTGCTGAACAATTCCTCGACGCACAAATCTGAATTTTCTATCAATGATTGTTCCAACATTTTTATAAGATTCAATAAATTATATAAATTTTTACTATACCTTAGTAAAATATACTTGTGAATTGTCTTGAAACTTAAATCTAGCTTTATAAAGTTGAAACTTAAATAAAGCTTTATACCAAGGAAAATTATTTTAGAAGAAAAAAAAAGAAAAATGAAAAAAAAAATTCATCGTTACTCGTGCCTAAAAATTCACACGGAGGCAATATTAATATTTAAATGGAGTCGCGAGTAGCCTAAAAATAACATTACAAAAATTCGTGTCATTTAATTTCATTTTATACCTCGCGTCTTTCTCGACAGACTTAATAAAAATTGAATCAAAACGAAGCGAACTAACAATAAACAACACACACGTGAAACAATAAATTTTTAAGCTTTCACGAGTTCAAGAAATGATACCTTCTGGAACGGGACAAGCTACTAAATTTTCCCGCATCCAGGTGCGCGCAAACGTATCCGGAAACGTATCTATAATGCAGCGGATAACGGGGATAATGATATTTCATGAAAAATCTATGAAGTTTCGCGGTTGGTTTTTCCACGAATGGATCGTTTCGGGCGATGCGTTTTGCACGCGCGTCAACGGCAACGGCTTTAATAATTATTTTTACAACGTTTCCGAGTACACGGCGACCTTAGGTCTGTCTCGCTTGGCCGGTTTGCAGCTGCCTTTCCATACAACCCCGTGACACCGTGTACTAGGGTGCCTGGCACTTACACGAAACTGCGCCGATTCACGCGCTAACAGTCTGATATTGCCGCTACGCTCTCTGTCTCTCTCTCTCATACACACACACGTGCGTTTTTCCTATCAAATTTTTATCACTCACGTTTGTTCCTTCGTTCGAAAACTTTACCACCGCTTGATCGATGCTCACACTTCGACATTTCTTTCTGTCCTCACAGCGCGTAAGCCTGTATTTTTATTAACGCCTCGAATTACAGAAATTCGATCGATCTGTGATTTTTTCACGGAAATTTTACGTACACAAGTATTTTTAGAAACTTTGAATTTTCTACGTTTCAGAGAAGAAGAAGGAGATGTTTTTTTTAAATACACAAACAGAAGCAGATTGGATTCTTTTTATTATATATTCCATGCACCTCTGTAAATTTGCAAATTTTAGCAAGTTTTGGTAGTTGTTAATATTAAGTAAATATTGGTAGTTGTTAATATTAAGTAAATATTGGTAGTTGTTAATATTGGGAAAAATTATACTGTTCATATCATTTACGGTGTTTGTGGGAAGCTACGTGTTAAAATTTTTTAATGTACTGTTAAAAAATTGTCTAACGTATCGTTTAAATTGTTCTGTTGTTAGGGTGAAGCAACATTTGTTAACATTTTCATACATTGTTTTAACACATTTCAATAAATCAATTATAGTAAAAAAAGTTTCATATGTATCGGTTTATATCGTTATGTTATTCGATTGAAGCAACGTGCTAAATTAAATTTAAAAGTGTTGAGTTGAAAAACTAAGTTTCGAGGCTGGTGGTCTACGAATTGTAGCGAGAGAAGAGGTTAAATATTTTATGGTAGTACTGCTACGATTCGTCACACCATTCCTTTTCCTAGATATAACATGTTTCAACACTGAATTTGTATGCAAGCAAGAGAACAGAAGATAGTCATTTAGTAAAGAATCGACCCAACAAAACTACTCTTATCTTTCTGTCAAGGTCAGTGGAAGTAAAATAAGATTTCTGACTGCAATATACTGTAACACGAACCAAGAAAACTATTAATTATCCATTTTGTCTGCACGAGGAAATAATTTCCTCGAATAATTAATAAATAATCTTCAAAATAATTTCCTAAATTGTTATCTCGCAAAAATCGAGATGAGAAATTCCCCCGTGAAAGATTTATACTCCATTTCACGTTCTCGTCATTTCATGAAAATAAAATCATTATACATTACAGTTGAAGCTCAAACTCAAGTCAAAGTCTACTCTCTGGCAGGAGGAAAAGACACGAAACGAAATAACTGGCACAAATTTCCACGAGGCACAATGTCATCGACGACAATCGCGTGGATCATTATTATACTATCAGGCGCGTTTATCGAATTGAATCTGCGGGTTTTCAGCGATTCGTCGTGTAATTCAGCGAAATAACACCGCGGAAATATAACCTGGCGGAGGGAAACCGTGCCGAGTTGAAAAGGTTCTGTTTACGGAGTGGATTAATAAGCGGTCGGATATATGTAACAAGCCCTCCTCGACCTTCCGACCTTGTTCATGGGAAAACCAGCGGCTCAGATGACTGCCCATTGTAGGTTGACTCCTGAGAAAAGCTGAACTGAGCAAGACCAGAGTCATAGAAATGTGATTTGAACAATGCCCGACGAGGAAATTGCCACCCGTTTTATGACGTTTCACTTCGGTTTGACTTGGAGGGAAGTTGATGGATCGCATGGTAACGCGAATGTTGGCAATTTCGCGCTCTGTCGGTCATGGTGTGGTATATTCTTTCTCGTCGATTTTTCGTGCTGCCAGAAAAAAAAAAAAAAAGTGTACAAATCTAATTTCAACCTCGATCAAAACTCGTTCCATTTTCTAAATTTTCCAACTCTTTCGCCACTTTGACAGTAATTAAAACGACGAGCCAGTTTTGCAAATGATTTATTTCTGGCCTCTCTTGCTTGGTAAATAGCCGATACAACGATAATTTGCTTCATTGGGTGAGTTTTAGACTTCTGCTTCTACTTCTGTTTGTCTTACTGACTTTTTAACAACTTGTTCCCAGTTCTTTCTTTGTAAAATTCAACAATTGCTTCTTGGGAGAAGACTATGAAGAAGTTTGGTGTTTCGTGCTTGGTACTTTCATAGCGTCGTGAGCCCCGTGGAAACGACGGAAGCAACGTCGCGACGTTGCGAGCAGGTGTAACGTGCTTTTAAAACAGCAGGGGAATACTTAATACTTGTTTTTCTGCACCAGGTATTACACCTAGCCAAGCATGCACCGTCCGTGTAATTTCTTTATTCGAATGATCGTTTCAGAACTTGCTGTTCTTTCAGGAGTTAGAAGAATGCGCTCTCAATTTGCATTTGATATCGATTGTTTGCCGAGGAAAAAGAGAATTTTATTTTCGAGAATATACTTATTCTTGTATATTGTAATATATCATATCACATAAAATATAATATCACATAACATTGCTGTGTATAATAATATATAATAATATATAATTTGTATTATCATTGCAAATATTAATAATATTAATATTATATAATATATATGAATATTTATATTAACATTTATATATTGTTATATAATATAATATATAATATATTATATATAATTATACACAATATTAATATTTTTATATATATTATAATTGTATAATTATATTAATATTATTATGTATAGTGGGGTGCAAAATTGAGTCAATAACAAAAGTTTTTAAGAAAAATATTTTTTATTGTTAAATAAAGTATAAAAACATGAAAATAAACTTGACTATCTGATTCGTTATAGTTTTAGGAAACTGAAGCTATTTTGTAACATTTAAGATTAGGTTTCTTCCTGGTAGAAAAAATTAAAAAACATAGAATCAATTTTGCACCAGAATTTATACTGAAAAAAAAAATTCTAGACGCATCTCCTCTTAGTTCAGTAGTGGAACTACATGCTCGTGTTATAGAACAGTGCAATCAAATGCCATCTGATTTCTGCTCAAGACTGTTTGAAAATGTGCCAAGACATATTAGAGCTATTATCTAAGCAAATGGCTTATGGACAAAATATTAAGGTATGATAAAGCTTGTAAATCTGACTATGAAAATCTTCTGGTGCAAAATTGATTCTATGCTTTTTAATTTTTTCAGCCAGGGAGAAACCTAATCTTGAAAGTTAAAAAATAGCTTCAGTTTCCTAAAACTATAAAGAATCAGATAGTCGAATTCATTTTCATGTTTCTATACTTTATTTAACAATAAAAAATATTTTTCTTAAAAATTTTTGTTATTGACTCAATTTTGCACCCCACTGTATAATGATAATATAACATATTATTATATAATTTCAAGATGCAAATTCCACATCATACTACTAGTCAAAGAAAGTAATACAATCCAGCATCTTAAATTTCCTGACACTCGCGTTGCCTTCTCTATTTTTGGTCAAAAAGCCTAACGCGTCATTTGATTAATAATCGATAATCAAACGCATTACTTTCGAGGGACACAAAAGCCCCGCCAGCCGTAAAAATTGCCAACCGTATCATTGCATTCTAGGATGAATGAGAACAGACGTTGATACGAATGTTTCGCATTGAAACATCCAATTGGAGTGTAAGTTGCGCAACGGGGATGGCCGAACAAAAAGCGGGAGGAGAGGAGGGGGGGAGGGGTGAATTCAAAGGGTTATTTATTACCGCACGGTAAATAGTGTTTATTACGAAATCCCCTTATGCCCTCCCCCGCCCAGGTGCCTTCCTTTTCATTACAATTTTACATAATCCGACCCGTACTCATTAGGAATTTACGTAACCCCGCCGATCGATATATTTCATTCATCTAATTTTAAACGCTCTGCAACAACCTTCACCCAATCTATTATTGCCTCTCAACTTCGAACTACTCTCTCTCTCTCTCTCTCTCTCTCTCGTCGGCATCCCCCTCGATTCCATCTTCCGATGAAAAACATCCGAACCTCCTCGATCTGTGAAATTTTATAAAATGTATCTTCTTCCATCGTACGCCCGACAGAAATAGATCTAACCTAGCCAGTTCTTGGTTCTCTCTCGCGATTCGTCCGATATCATCATTGAAACGGACGGTTATTTTCGAAGAGTTGACGATAAAAGAGACTTGAATACTAACTTCAGATAAGGAGGAAACGCGATTGTGATGGGTGTTCAAATGTCAAACGGGTATCTCATTTCATTAAGAGCACGCCAGTTTCGAAGTTGTGCGAGTACGTGAAATATTTTTCAATCTCGAGAAGTTATTTACTAGGAAGTATAAAAATTTGTACAAAATACGAATAGATTGATGGCATACTACCTTCAAATCCCATTCTACGCTTTTATTTTTAATTGAGTATTATTAGAACTCAACTCCCTAACCTCTTGCCACGCACGTCGAGAATTTCTCGTCCCAAACATGCATTTTCTCAGTTTTAAATATATTTCCTAACAATAGACCTCATGCTACAATGCGAAGTATACCTATACTGCTAAGAAAACAACTCAGAGTCAAGCCTACCCTAAAAGACAACCTAATCGACAGCGGAACATCATCAAGCCTGCTACAATGTTTAAAACACAGCAAGATCTACAACAACATATAAAAAATCCCTCCTTCTGTTGTCGCTAATAACCCATGAAGTTGATGCGACGTAAAATAAGTGATTTAAAAAAAAAAGTATATTTAAGTATAATTTAACAAAATTAAGGCAAAACAAAGTGATAAGTATATTAAGTATTAATAATTTCCGTCCAGTGATATCATATCGACGAGTTCAAAAAAGAAAAAGAAAGCGACGAATTATTGTATACGGTTTCGGTCACTCGTTACGGTCCGCGAATCAATTGCCAGCACAAGGGGTTGACAACCTATCTATAAATTTCCCAATCAATAATATCAATATTTTGCTCCTTTTATCAAATTCGGATTCGAACTTGTCTTTTAATAGCTAAATACGAATAATAATATTCGACAAAGATTCCTTTAAATCTCCGCAACACCCACGGCCAATTTTCTACGTACAAGCCAAACACAGACGTGCTCCGGACTCCAACCTGACGCAGCGCAGACACCCTAACGGCGCCGCCACCGATTGTGAAACGCGCCAAACTGTTAAAAGATTAACAGGAGCGGGTGCCTCGTTAACCTACCCATCATCTCCAAGTCACCCTCCTCCGATCAACGCTTTGCCACCTTCTCGATTAGCCCCCTCGGGCCACCCTTATCCGCTGAAACAGCCGCCTGGCAACAACCTTCCTTCCTTCGTACACGAATTCTCCATACACCGGGGGTGACACGTGGACAGTCCACGTGGTTGTGTTATTGTTTCTCGACGGGCGCGTTTCTCTCTTGGGCCAGCAGCGGCCGGGAGTACGGGTTCGGAGGGTCAGGCACCCCAGAGCCCCGACCCTCCAGGAGGGATTTCATTCATGATCCCGAAACCCACCCCCGAGTGTGTAAGTGTGTTCCGAGTTTCTCCAAGGGCTGTGAGGGCAAGCGATACATTACCAGCAGAAAAGGGTAGTCGTCCTCTCTCTCTCTCTCTCTCTCTCTCTATGTCTCTTTCTGTTTTCGTGTCTCTCCTCATGGACTCCTCGGGCTCGTGCTCACAAACCATAGAGGCATATGACATCAGTAGGGAAGACTTCGGATTTGGCCATTTGATATCTTAATACCGGAGGGATGGCGCGGAAACGTACGGAAAGAGAGCAAAAGGGACAGAAAGAGAGAAAGAGAGAGAGAGAGAGAGAGTATCAAGAACGACGCCCTCACGTTGCATTCTACTTAACGCGGCGGCTGTTATGCCACCGAGAGCCAGAGCCTAGGTCAGTTACCGTCCCTTCTGTGTCTCGATTCCGGGATATCCCTTTTCGTTTCTGTCCCTCGTCGTTGGATCGCGTTGCTCCGACGGCTGCCTCCGGCTTTTGAAACGACGAGGCGCGCGAGATCCACGCGTACCGAGGCGTACGCTTTTTGGGAACGTACTGTTTTGGTTTCCTTCAGGTACTTCGGGTCTAAGCTTGGCCAAGAGAAGCTTTCTCCCGGCTGTTTTGCTGTTATTTACTCAAGTGGATTATTTCGTTAATAAGGTGGTTGACTTGTTCCTCTCTAGTAGCAGTTTGTTCAAGGGCTACGCAGCTCGGCTCTTCGCTCTGTGATTTGCTCAGGTAGCCAGGTAAGTAAAATTAGGTGTTCGGTTTCGGAGAAATTGTGCGTGGGAACGAGCGTTGTTACAATGTTACGAGACAAGCGATTGAACGAATGATCTTAGCAATTCTTTATAGTGGAAATTACAGTGTCTTTGTGTTATCGATGAAACTTGAAATCATTTTGCAGATCCTTAAGAAAAGTATAGAGTTGTCTCGTCTTGAAGAATCGATCAGCCAAAGACAGAGTAGAATTAATTAGTTGGAAACAATGAAACGATAAACACGTGCAACAATTTGGAAAATGAATTACAAACTCTACGTCGAACGATATTGTAACATTCGATGAATTCCAAGGTAAAGAAGATCTTCAAACTGGCAACTCGAAAAACAATCCACAGGTACGAACGATGCCCAAAGAAGTAGAACATTTAGGATTTGTTCAATTTCTATCGGAGTACCTCCAATTAAAAAGTTCGAACAACATTGTAACGTAACAGTCAGTCGATTCTTAACCACTTGCGCTGGCAACTGATTGCGGACCATAACGAGCGGCCCAGACTCGTAATATTTAGAATTTTGTTGAATCCGAACATTTTCAATTAGAAATCGAAAGATTCATAACATTCGGTCAATTGTACCGTATCGATATTTTCAATTAAAATTTTCAATTAAAAGACAGGGGAAAAACAGATGGATCCTCGATCTGATCGGCTCAGATACGATCCACAGGTGCGAACGATGTTGATCAATTGGCGTTCTTCGCGGTTCGCTGAATTTCCATCGGGATTGTCGAAACGGAATATCTTTAAAGGCAGCGGCGGACGGTCGATTTGCTTTGGTCTTATGACCCTGATATCGGGGAAATAGGATGGATTTCTCTGGCGCGGCGAGAGAGACAGTTCGTGTTCCCGACCCTGCCAACAATCGTAACACCACCCTTGCAACCAGTCGCCTCCATTCGGCGAGAGAGAGGGCTTTTCCACAATCGAGGGTTCTACTTTATCACGGTTTCGCTCTCCCGCCCCTTTTCACTCCGTCCCCACCCACCCACTTTTCACCCCTCTTCCCGTCACCCTCGTTTCTTTTCGCCTCGAAGGTGGTGCAGGCAAATCTGTACACGAGACACACTCGCGCGTCATCTCGTATCGATAGGGGGTTCAAAGCTTTCTCTGGTGTATTTCTTTTTTTTTTTTTTTGTTTGTTTGTTTGTCTTGAACCGAGGTGATTCGTAATCTCAGGCTAAGTTAACGTGAGAAAGGAGATGTGAATTGTATTTTGAGCGTCTCGTCTACCTCCTCTCACCCTTTTCGAGCTAATTCGTTCGTTGACGTCGAGCGTGACCTTTTTTTTTTTTTTTTTTTTTTTTAATTTTTAATTGGAAATTT
>NW_025110228.1:0-26583 GCF_011392965.1 Frieseomelitta varia
ATAGTAATACTATATTACTATTATACTATATATAGTAATAATATATAGTAAACAATTAGTAAAAATTATATTCTAATAATTAGTAATACTATAAACTATATTACTATTGTACTATTATTATATATATTACTATATTTATATAATTTTATTTAATTATTTATATATAATAGTAATACTATAAACTATATTACTGTTATACTATTATCATATATTATTATATTTATATAATTTTATTTAATTATTTAATTATATTATTACATTATACTATATTATACTATATATAATAGTAATACTATATTACTATTATACTATATATAGTAATAATATATAGTAAACAATTAGTAAAAATTATATTCTAATAATTTGTAATACTATAAACTATATTACTATTATACTATATATAATAGTATTATACTATGTATATAGTAATATTCTATAGTAAACAATTAGTAAAAATTATATTTCAATAATTAGTAAATTGCAAAGATAGTTCACGAACACCCTGTAGTAAAAATCCGCATTGGCATTCGGCGCGGACGCCGCGCGCGCGAAATTTTCGTTTTCTTCAGCGCCGCGCCAACGACAATTGTACGCACGACTCCTAATAGAAAATTTCCTTTAAAACCCGTGGCTCGTACCCTCGTAAACGATGCGCCGGACGTCTACGCGCGTCTATTGAAACCGTTCGACCGTTCGGTAGATAGCGCCACTCAATATGCTGTTCACTTTCCTCTTCGACAGTAAATATGCAGACCGGGTCGAACGGAAGGCGAAGAAAAGAGAAGAAGAAGAGGAGGAGGAGGAGGAGGACGACGACGACGAAGAAGAAGGTGTCGAGAAGTAAGCAGCGAGTGTTCCCCGAGCGCGGATACGATCTAGGGACCAGCGACGCCTCGGCCACCGGTTTTTTGCTCTATCTGCCCATAGAATCGTGCTGCCAGCAGCACGGGGCGAGGATTTACGTAATTTCTATGGAGGGAACGACGGTCTGGCCGCGGTCGGAGTTTACAGCGTATGCGTTTTGCATACGAGTACGAGGGATCCATCTTAATCGGGCCGGGGGAGGGGGGGGGAGGGAGAGTGAGAAGAAGATGGTCGAACGAGACGAGTGGCATTCCAAGTTCCACGCTCGTACGAAAAATAACGGGTCGCGGCCGGACGACGCTGTTACGGTAGCTCTTGTAAATTTATTGCTAATTCCCCTGATTTATCATGCAGCGGGGGAGGTGTAAATGGGGAGGCTGGAGGTGGGAGGATTGTTGGCGTTCGACGCGATGCGTTAATGAGAACGAAGGTTTCCCTAACGCTGCGCTTGCCGGGTGTTTCTGCGAACATAGTCGCGCAGAAATTGAAACGTATTAATAATCGATCATCGTGACCTGTCAAATTTGAAAAGAATTTAAATTTAAATTGTTACATTATATTATATTTTACTATATTATACTACATTCTATTATATTGTATTATATTATATTATATTAATTACATTATTTATATTATATTTTTTATATTTAATACAAGTGTTGTATTATACTATACTATATTATACTATATTCTATTATATTGTATTGTATTGTATTGTATTATATTATATTATATTATATTATATTATATTATATTATATTGTATTGTATTCTATTCTATTCTATTCCATCCTATTGTATTCTATTGTATTGTATTATATTATATTATATTATATTATATTATATTATATTATAATATATTATATTGTACTGTATTGTATTGTATTGTATTCTATTCTATTGTATTGTATTATGTTATACTGTATTCTATTCTATTCTATTCTATTGTATTATATTATATTACAGTATATTATATTATATTATATTATATTGTATTGTATTGTACTATATTATATAATATTATATTATATTATATTATATTATATTACATTATATTATATTGTATTGTATTATATTGTATTGTATTGTATTCTATTCTATTCTATTCTATTCTATTCCATCCTATTGTATTCTATTGTATTGTATTATATTATATTATATTATATTATAATATATTATATTGTACTGTATTGTATTGTATTGTATTGTATTGTATTGTATTGTATTCTATTCTATTGTATTGTATTATGTTATATTGTATTGTATTGTATTGTATTGTATTGTATTGTATTATATTATATTATATTGTATTATGTTATACTGTATTCTGTTCTATCCTATTCTATTGTATTGTATTATATTATATTATATTATATTATATTATATATTATATTATATATTATATTATATTAATTATATTATTTATATTATATTTAATGCAAGTGTAGTTGTTCCTGAAAATATTCGAACGTTTGTAGAAAAGTTGTAGTGCGTTGTGTGAGATGATTTCACTAACACCATGACCGATCACTGTACCGTGTGATTATGTCAAACAAGCCAAAAGATACATACAGATATTACAAATTATATTTTGCAGAGATAGCAGCACGTATTTAAACAACTGTTAATAAATCTATGTTAGATCAATAACCTTCAAGCATTTAGTATAACCATCTTTCATGGTTACACAATATTACCTTAATAATTAAAATGATTATTCTTGTTGTATACTAACTTTCTAATAAATATATATTGTGTCTAAATATTGATTTGAAAATTTCACAATCATTATAGTCGTATCTCATTGGAGTGTCAATGAAACTACAAAATATAATATATGCATGAAACATACATAAAAATATTTATGTGTGAATACTTTCATCAGCTATTACACACACACACACACATACATTATTATTAAATACATGGAGATCACAGAGGAAAATATGACAAATAATATTTTGCCAATTTCAATATATTACTTTATTTGATAATTAAACAGGGGAAAGATGGATTCTTCTGAGAAAAATAGAACTGACTTTAATATATTAATATATACTAACTGATGACCATTCGCTTTTCCACGCTTTCACTGGAACTGACTAGTAAACCTATTCAATAGTAGCTGCGGTTAAACGGAATCAGTAATCGTTGCACGTCGAGTTCACGAATATACATACACGAGACCTGTCCGAAAATAAACTCAAACGACAGAAAAAGGAAAAGGAATATCCTGTTAGATATTAACGTTAGATATTTGGATACATAATTATTTACATACAGTCTCAAGTGTGCTTTTTCCTGAACAATTTGCATTGAGTTTTTACACCTTGCATAGAGAATTCATAAATTCTCTGTGGAGCCAGGTGAGAAATCTATTTTCTCTTTAATTAACATTAACTTTAATTAAAATTAAATCGAGTTGTAAGCGAACTGATAGATAAATATATAAAGAAATTACAGAGAAATGTCTTTGACACAGTTTTCTTTTCTGCAGAATATATTAATATGTAAAAATAGAATTTGTAGGAAACATAGATACAGTATTGCTGTATTATCAAGAGTATAGCACTTTTCATTTCAAGTAGTTCATCATCTACGTTTCCTCTTTTACAAATTAATCTGGTTTTTTTCAATAACTATTTCTATCAAAGCAATCCATAAAATCGATCTTAAATACTCTTGAATTAAAAGGCTATTACTACCTTGTAGTTACTATAATTTCTCGTTTGTATGTTTCTGAATCTGACGTGGCAGAAATTACAATAGCCTTTTTTTCAATTCTAAAACAAATATGACGCTCTTATCACAAAGAACAGAATAATCCGTTAAAACTACAGTTCCAGCCTTTAATCTCTACGTGCCGCTAAAAATTCATTTTAAACATACTATCTCCCTGAGTGAAAGAAGTTTTAATACCCCACGCAGATGGTACACGCGACTGCGAGGAAGAAAACAATACTTTCAAGCGCTTCGAACGAACGATAAAAACCGAAACTACTTCGTTCCTATCAAACTGTTGACTATAAATATCACGATATATGTAAAATACCAAAAAATTCTATTAAGCAAATATTATATAAATTATATTACATATTGTGTAAATGTTATATAAATTATATTATATATTATATATAACATCACATAAATTTTATTATATATGATATAAATATCATGTAAATTATATTATATATTATATAAATTTTATTACATATTATGTAAATATTGTATAAATTATATTACATATTGTGTAAATATTATATAAATTATATTACATATTATGTAAATATTATATAAATTATATTACAAATTATGTAAATATTATATAAATTACATTATATATTATGTAAATATTATATAAATTATATTACATATTATGTAAATATATAAATTTTATTATATATTATATAGTATTATATAAATTATATTATATATTATATATAACAAATATTAAATATTATATAAATTATATTATATATTATATATGACATGATATAAATTTTATTACATATGATGTAAATATCATATAGATTATATATTATATAAATGTTATATAAATTTTATTATATAAATCACGAAAGATACGACAGAAACAATGTCGTGTGAAAGGTCGTCCATTCGCTTCTCCGACTTTGGAGCAAACGGAACTTTCGAGCGGCGGTGTATACGTGCATTGTACACAGTTGACATCGGTAGGACGATCGAGTGGGGCCCGTATTACCGCGTGAAAGCTCGATTTCCCCCGGCGGAGGGCTTTAGAAAACGCGTTTTAATGAGAGACTAGCCCGTCCAATAAATCCCCCCCGGGAGAATATCTCTCAAATACAGCCTTCCCCTCCTCCCTGTTCCCCAGCCGGGTTATTTCTTTTTCCAAGAGGGCCCTTTCATTATTTATCATGCACAGGCAGCTTACTCCGCGAAGCAAAAGTAAATCTCCATTCCTCTTCCGTTCCTCTTAATTTCACGGCTCCCTCGAAAGTCGAGCCAGCAGACGCGCGCTCCAGAGAAACAGCGCGAAAAAGAGAGAGAGAGAGAGAGAGAGAGAGAGGAAAAATGATGGAAGAAGAGAGAAATACGAATGAAGAGCGAGAGAAAGGGAGGCGTACGCAAATTCTCTTTCTCAAGGTGAGAGAGATTCCACCTTTCATTGCGTCGTAGCAATCCTTGGTGGTGTTGAATTGTACGTCAGACGCGTTTGTCTTTTCTACAAGGTCTCTCTCTAACTATGTAGCTAGAATCGATAATTAGGTGAACGAGAGATTCGAGATTTTTATGTGATTCGATTATCACATAATATGTTGTACATACGATGTGATTAATTCTCGATCGTATGATAATTTTATAATTTGACGATTTTTGATTATAAAATTATCGTGTAATTGTATAAACATAGTTATGTAATTTACATAAATATGACAATATCAGTAATCTGTGTTGGTTAATATTAATATTAATACATACTGTGTTAATGTTATAATAATCATTGTATTTCATTAATATTAATATTATAATAATATTGTTAATATTAATATTAATATTATAATAATATTGTTAATATTAATATTAATATTATAATAATATTGTTAATATTAATATTATAATAATATTTTTAATATTAATATTATAATAATATTGCATTTCATACCGACCAAATGAGTATTAAAGTTAATCAAAAATTAATATTCGCCTACAACGTGACGTTAACGTTTTAAAATTCTCAACAATTTGTTGTTATCATGTACCAGCTACAGAGAACATTCGAACAACTTTTACGAATTCATTAGTAACTGCAATCTAACGTGATTAGCGTCATGATCTACTTTTAATTGTAATTTCAAACTCGCAGAATTTCTCTAATAATATTAGTGGAACCGTGCAACGGGATCCTAAATCCGTACGTGGATATCGATTCAGATTGATCTGACTGTGTAAGCGTGCTATATAGCGATCGTAAAGATGCATGAGAATAAAATTTAATAAAATTATTAGAATACATAAATGGTTATGGTCTGTGGTCTATTTCTAACTACAGTTTGTGACTCTGGTGTAATAGTACATCTAATAGTATATATCGCTAGTATAATAGTACATCTAACAGTATATATCGATCAAATCTCAAATTAACCTGACACAAAAGTAACAAAAGAATTTGTTGCAAATTCGCAGCGTGGACGATAATTTCTGAAGAAACAAAAAAAATGGAAAACTTCTTTCGATCCACTCTGGCAGCGTGCGTACACAGACGAGCTACAAGCTTCAACAAAATTTAATAAATGAAATTTAACGAAGAATGGGTGAATCTCTTCTATCGGTGAAACAGTGTCCCATAGGAAACACCAACGTATCAAAGGACGAAGGGAAGAATAAGAAGTAAAAAGGAGGGGGGGGGGGGAAATAGGATAGGCTGGAGTGACGACGAAATAACGAGAAGAAAAAAGAGAAGAAAAAAGGGAAAAAGGAGGAGAGAAAAGGACGAGTGGACGCGAGCCTCGTCTCGGCCAGAGAAAAACATTAAAGCGCGAGGATGAAAGAAGTCCCTTTGTGTTTCCCAGGTGAGCGTTATAAATGAGCTCAGCCGACGAGAAACGAGGGTGGCGAACCGGAGGACCACCGCTCGACCACACCTATGCCACCGGTAGTCACCGGAGGACCACCGTTGCGACAAACGACCAAATCTGCTTCGCGGATGCTTCGCGTTTTTCCTTCCACCTCTACCGCTCCTTCTCTCTCTCTCTCTCTCTCTCCCATTTTTTCCTCTCCACCGCGTCGCGTGCTTTTTAATTACGCGGGCCGAGAGAGCCCGGGTCTCACGTGTCGCGGGAGTTAATGTCTTAATTAATTAGAAGGGACAGTGGTAATATCCTTGATAGCAGAATGCTGTTTCGTTTGCCCCGCGTAAGCATTTCGGCAGCAGAGGGTTTCTCTTTCTCGTCGAACCGGCCGAGTTCTCTAGATATATTCGAAAGATTCATTCGGCCACTTGCGACTGATTGCGGACCATAACGAGTGACCGAGCCCGTCGCGCGGTAACTGGTCACCTTTGCGAATTCATTCGGTATGTCGCCGGATAGAAATGATTGAGAAGCAATAAATTTATTATTCGTCTTGCCTGGGTTATACTTCGATATACTTGAAACTGAGGAAATATTGTATATTTTCGGAGGAAACAATTATCGACGTGCATGGAAAGTTAACCAGCTGCGCTGGCAAACCGATTGCGGACCATAACGAGCGACCGAACCGTCGTACAGTAACTAGTCTTCTTTTTGAATTCGTCGATAGAAATTACCGAGAAGTGACAAATTTATTATTTGTTTCGTCTAGGTTGTAGTTCAATATACTTAAAACTGAGAAAATATTGCAATTTTGGGCCAAAGTTAACCACTTGCGCTGGCAACTGCGGACCGTAACGAGTGACCGGACTGTATATACAATAATTCGTCGCTTTCCTTTTCTTTTAAACTTGCTCCTATGATACCACTGGATAGAAATTATTGAGAAGTAATAAATTTATTACTCGTTTTGCCCGGATTATACCTAAATATACTTAAAACTGAGAAAACGTTGCAATTTTGGGCCAAATATTCTCGACGTGCGTGGCAAGTTAACCACTTGCGCTGGTAACTGCGGACCGTAACGAGTGACCGAACCGTATATACGATAATTCGTCGCTTTCCTTTTCTTTTGAACTTGCTCCTATGATACCACTGGATAGAAATTATTGAGAAGTAATAAATTTATTACTCGTTTTACCCGAATTATACCTAAATATACTTAAAACTGAGAAAATGTTGCAATTTTGGGCCAAATATTCTCGACGTGCGTGGCAAGTTAACCACTTGCGCTGGCAACTGCGGACCGTAACGAATGACCGAACCTTATATACGATAATTCGTCGCTTTCCTTTTCTTTTAAACTTGCTCCTATGATACCACTGGATAGAAATTATTGAGAAGTAATAAATTTATTACTCGTTTTGCCCGGATTATACCTAAATATACTTAAAACTGAGAAAACGTTGCAATTTTGGGCCAAATATTCTCGACGTGCGTGGCAAGTTAACCACTTGCGTTGGTAACTGCGGACCATAACGAGTGACCGAACCGTATATACAATAATTCGTCGCTTTCCTTTTCTTTTAAACTTGCTCCTATGATACCACTGGATAGAAATTATTGAAAAGTAATAAATTTATTACTCGTTTTGCCCGGGTTATACCTAAATATACTTAAAACTAAAAAAATGCTGCAATTTGGAACAAAAAAGTTCTCGACATGCGTCATTTCAGCGCAAGAGGTTAAGAAGAAGAAAACTAGATTATCGTGTTTATTTTTGTGTTAGAAACTTAAAGACGCGTGTCTAACAAGTGAGTGTAGACATGATTACGCGTAATGTCTTCAAAGTGGTAGATACATTTGCCCGAATAACTATTTCCAAGGAAATTTCATTACGTAGTAATTGCTTTAACACGAGGCGGACGTGCTTTCTACGTAATCTGTTCAAATCATGTTAAAAGCCTTCTACGTTACCATAAAGACTTTGGTCTAACCTAAATAGACACAGCTGCAGACTGAATCGATTACTGTTATCGTGCCCGCGTTCACGAATTTACAGAACGGTTGAAGAACCTCAAATACCAAAACTGAAACTGCAGCTGATAATGAAAGGCAATACTAATCTTTCAAAGTCGGATGATATTTGATAATTGACACATTATGATAATTGTAAATTGTACCTTTGGAGTAACGTTAGACAAAATCCCTCGGTGGAAATCGTAAAAGAATTCAGCGATCGTTCAAATTATCCTCTCTGTATCGAATGTCACTTGAAAGAGGATTTTGGTTTAGATTTTCAAATTACAACCGAGTAGAACCGACGAAATGGAGAAAAGTGAAACGTACATACGTGTAACGAGATGATCTCGAGTTCTAGAAGAAACGAGGGAAAATGAGAAAAATCGCAAACATTACTGTCTCCTCCCCAATTCTCAAACAATCGAAACGCCGATTCGGCCGATCGAGTCCGAAAAAAAATGAAGAAAATAATCCCCCCCCGAGAGCAAACGTCTCCTCCATTCACGGGCTATTTAAATACAACAGCTTGCCCTCGCGGCCTTAATCCGTAATCGTACGATCTAATTCCGGATAAACGGGTAATAAGATCGTCCACTCATCCGAGAGCTCAGTTAAGAAAGAGAGAGAGAGAGAGAGAGAGAGAGACAGTTTTAGAGAGAAATCAATTTATTCGAGGCCAGAGGGGAACCGGTCGCAGAAAACGAACGAAGCGGCCACTCGGGTACTCGGGCCAGACATGGAAATAAAAAGAAAAACGAAGGCGAGGGGTGGAGGAAAGGTCGGTGAAAGGAAGAAAGGTTGGAGAAAGAGAGAGAGAGAGAGAGAGAGAGAGAGAGGGAGAGGAGAGAAGGTAGCCTAGGTAGCTGGGGTGGTTCTCGCTCTCGAGCACGCGTGATGCGGTTCTAGCCGCTGACGTGAATATAATGAGCCGGCAGTGGCAATTTCAGAACTTAGCTTTAGAAAAGCCCGCGCTCCGCGCAAGCGGCCATCGGATTTCAGACACAGTTCGTGATCGTGCTATTGTAACGTCGATGACACTGAAAACCGAAAATCACGAAACTTGGTTTTCGAAGCGTCAAGCCACTTCTCGACAGTCCTGAAGTTTGTCTTCGAACGAAAATATGAAACGATACGCGAGAACTCGGAATTCGAAGATTTTGGAGATTATCTGACCATCGAGTAGAATAATCTTTAACTCTATTATAAAATAATTCTTATTTTATACATATATATATATTATTAAATAATTTAGTATTTATATACATATACATGTATTATTATTAAATAATTTACTATTTATATACATATACATATGTATATAAATAGTTATAACTTACTATTTTTATACATATACATATATATTATTAAATAACATATGTATATAAATTATACATATATTATTATTAAATAATATATGTATATAAATTATACATATATTATTATTAAATAATATACATATACATATATATTATTATTAAATAATTTACCATTTATATACATATATATATATTATTATTAAATAATATACATATACATATTTATATTATTATTAAATAATTTATTATTTATATACATATGTATATAAATAGTTATAATTTACTATTTTTGTACATATACATATATATTATTAAATAATATATATATATAAATTATACATATATTATTATTAAATAATTTACTTTATACATATATTAGTATTAAATAATTTATATATATATATATATATATATATAAATTATTATTAAATAGTGTATTAACCGTATTAACTGTATTTACTTTTCGATTCTGCTGTGCGAGTATTATCGAATAAAATTTTCAATTTGTACAATCCGTAATAAAGAATTCTGGAAACGTGATTGAACAATGCTGAACATATTGAAAGGAAGAACGAATGAGAATTCGAAGCAGCATCTTCAGATTTATCACGTGGATAATTGTTTACTACATACAAGAGAAAGTGAAAGATTTATTTTCGAAAAATAGTACTTCGTAACAAATTTCTGAACATTCGTACAGAAGAACAATAAAATAAAAGACGTTCCTTTTCAAAACAGGTTGCTGAAATTCATCAATTTGAGTCCTCAAGGAATATAGATTATGTAACTAATAAAGATTTATCACCCCTCCCACAAAAATCTCGCTCCATATCCAACGAAATTTATTTCATCGAGCTTCTTTTCATTAAACAAATTCAATTTATTCGACATCATCCCACCAATAAAAAAAAAAAAACGAAAACAATACAAAAATCTGACAAGTAGCATAAATTTCATTCCCGTCCGTTTTATTCGAACATCGTCCACCCAACACCGAAAAAAAAAATGTAGAAACAAAAGAGATAGAAATAAAAAAAAAAAAAAAAAAAAACTGTATGAAAGCTACCTATCGTCAAAGAATAAAAGAGTAGTGAAATCGAATCGTTCGAATGGAAGATCGACAGATTTGGATGTGAGTCACGCGAGAGTCAGCCCGCGTGAAAAATTCGTCGATTTCTATCGAAAGCCACGATACCCGAAAGCCAGCTATCGCTTTACGTGGGTGCGCGATAACTATCTTCGGTGGCTCGTCTTATTCGGGATCGAGCATTTTGCGCCCCGTGGTGCATGAAAATCGTCGGGGATGGACGTCGCGTTCGCCCTCGCGCCCTTTTTTTCGAAATCCTCGTTGATGGAACCTGCTGGCATCGAGCAGGATCCGCGTGGGCGTGGGCCCCGTCTTTATTTGGCTCATTGTCAGAGCTAAGTGGCTGGCCCCTGGCCCATACAATACGATCTGTCTTATTTGCCTCGTTTGCCTGGGATTAGAACGGTGTCACACCGGTGACCACCGTGCTCGTTTGAACGTTCGAAGCGACGAATGACTGTTGCTTCCTCTTTCCGCGACTTCGAGATTCTCTCTGTCACGTCGGTGGACATTCTCACGGTCGAAAATTTGACGAAATTTTGCACGGTTGATAGGACCGAGGGTTTTAAAAATACAAATTTTTAAGAATAGAATCCTGGGAGAACGTACAATCCTTGTTTTTCTTACAAAAGACACGTTATACATTCATTTACGTTGAAATTTATGCTGTCAAGTTTCAATTTTTAACACTGCAAAATTTACTTGGTATTTTTTTTTTTTTTTTGTCTTCATAAAGCGGTTCTAGAAAATTCAATTGCACAAAATTTGTACAAGTTTTATTTAATTCATTATTTATATTTATTATTTATATTTAACGTATTATATTTAATACATTATTTATATTTAACGTATTATATTTAATACATTATTTATATTTAACGTATTATATTTATAAATATTTCAATATATTATATTACATTTAATATATTTATAAATATTTTAGTATATTATATTACATTTAAAATATTTATAAATATTTTAGTATATTATATTACATTTAATATACTTATAAATATTTCAATATATTATATTACATTTAATATATTTATAAATATTTCAGTATATTATATTACATTTAGTATATTTATATATATTTTGATATATTATATTACATTTAATATATTTATAAATATTTTAACGTAGCATATTATATTTAATGTATTCATTATATATACTTAATTTTATTCAATTAAATTTAATTGTACAGAAATTGTACAAAATTTAGAGAAGTTGAAGCATTTACAATTTCACGATAAATCATTGACTTCATTGTAAAAAATATCCAATTCCGTAATATGTACCATAATGTACCATGATTTGCGTGTAAGTCGCAACGACTACGACCAATGTTATTACCAATGAAATCTCGAAACGCGTGTAAAATATATAAGAATATTCCACGACAAATTCTAGCTGATCGATTCGAATACCCGAGCAGAGTCAGAATCCGTATTAAACATAATCGGGGGAAAGTCAATCGTTGGCGACGATGTTGCAGAAACAACACGGCGAAAAGCCAGGTTTTCGCGGAAGCTTTCTCGGTTATTAAATTTTCGTGGAATGCGCGAGAAACGATGGGCTGAGGGGAAAACAACTGGGCTCTGAAACGCGTGCTGAGATATAACAACATCGTGTCTACTCTCGAACAACGTCTTGAGAAGTCGACATTAGGCGAGAAACACGCGACGTAACTCAACCGACACGATTCCGCCCATCGTGGTTGTGGATCTTTGCTTCGAAAGCTTTCGTGGAACAATTTTCGCGAGACAGATTTGACCATTACCTTTCTTTCTTTCTTTCTTTATTTTTATTAAAAATTTCGTCTTCCCTTTTTTTATTAAAGGATTTCATTAAATTTTTTTTTTTTTTATTGAGAACTTTCTCTTCCTTTTATTTTTATTGAAAGTTTGGGAGATTGTATTATTTTGAAACGAAAGACACGTGTGGATTTTTCACGTTAATAACATCTTATTAAGTGTTTCGTATGCAAGGTGCAAAGAAAGAAAAATATCTATACGGTTTTTCAAAAAAAAAATTTTACCACCGCGTGAACCATCGTTATAACTGGCAAATATAAATTATTCCCGCGCGGTCAGTTTTCCACCACGATTAATTTAAATGAAAAATTGTCAATATTTCGCTGTTACTGTTGTAATTTCGTTAAAATACAATAATACGTTTTCTTTTCTGCAAAATATTTCAACGAAAAATATGTTCTCTTCTTTAAGACAAAATTGTAAAAACTCGCGATCGTGCGTGCGAAAAATTTCATTTGCGACAAAATCCTAGTCACTGACGATTATTTTCTAACAACTATTCTCAAACTCTCTGCGCGTTCGCCAAAAAAATATAAACTCTGTTTAATTTTGAAATGAAACAACATCTATTGATAATCCCGTTACTGTAAAAATTGTCTGCAGATCAAAGACGAAAGAGTTAATTCAATTATTAGGCATTGTTAGACAATTATTAGGGATTAGGCACTCCCGAAATATCATCATCATCACATCACTTCACTTACGCCGCCAACTCGATTCTAAACACAGAATCAAAAGAATCAATTCGATTCAACAACTGCTTACAAACTACCAATGCTCAGTGCCAACCCAAGGCCAACGATTGAATCAATTCAAACAATTGCTTCGAAAAAAACCGTAAAAGCCAATGAATCGCGGTACAGAGCGATTCTATCAATTGAAATCGCTCTAGAACGACCTCGAGGCAGCACCTGCATCTCTTTTCTATACTAATAACGTGACAGCAAGCCGACTCGGCATCCCCCGTGATCGTTGAATAAACAGTGATCACGCCTGGTGCAAAGGTCTGACAGGCGAAAGTGAAGGCTAGACACGAATATTATAATCAAGAAGACGCGAGGAAGAAGGCGAGAGACACCGAGGATGCGTCAAAAGAGAGGAGATGGTTTCGTGGTGCCGCGACCTTCGGCTCGGACCGATTTTAAAAAAAACTCGCCAACTCGATGCCGGAGGGCGAACACACCGGCATTAATACCAGTAATCGAGGAATCGGCAGAGATGCTCGCGTGCGCTCGTCTTGCACATGTTCCAACGAGCTGCCGATCCCAACTACCGGCCGACTAATTTTCCCTTTAACCCTCTTTTCTATTTTCTTCCTCTTCTTCGTCGTCGTAGTCGTCGTCGTCGTCGTCGTTGTCGTCGTCGCGACGGTGGGCTGGAATTGAGAACTCACGCGACATTTGCGACTAACTTTTCACTCGTGAGAGATATTATATTATATTATATTATATTATATTATATTATATTATATTATACTATGTGAAATTTAACGTCAAAAATATAAAAAACATGTATACGGTATATGATATTTAAAAAATATCAAAGCAAAAAATATATATATATAGTATACGATATTTGAAAAATGTCAAGAATATATTAAAATATCGAAACTATCAAACACTATATATATGTATATAACGTAAAAAATATATATATATAGTATATGACATTTAAAAAATATCAAAAATATAAAAATATATATATACACAGTATATGATATTTAAAAAATATCAAAAACAAAAAAAATATATATATATGATACTTAAAAAATATCAAAAAATATAAAAATATATATATATAGAGTACGTGATATTTTAAAAATATCAAAAATATCAAAAACATATATATTTAAAAAATATCAAAAACAAAAAAAATATAAATATAGTATATGATATTTAAAAAATATCAAAAACAAAAAAAATTAGTATATATAGTATAGGATATTTAAAAAATATCAAAAATATCTAAACTATCAGAAACATATATATATATATATATATAGTATATGATATATTTAAAAAATATCAAAAATATAAAAGTATATATATAGAGTATGATATTTAAAAAATATCAAAAATATCAAAAACATATATATAGTATATGATATTTAAAAAATATCAAAAATATATTAAAATATCAAAACTATCAAAAACATATATATGTATATAACATCAAAATATATATATATAGTATATGATATTTAAAAAATATCAAACATATATATAGTATATAATACTTAAGAAATATCAAAAATATATATGTAGTATATGATATTTAAAAAATATCAAAAATATAAAAAAATACATATATAGTATAAAAGATATCAAAATGAGAAAGTTATGAGATCCCTTTTCACTCAAATGTCGTCAAATTTCCAATCCGGCCCACTGTGCATCGTCGTCGTCGTCTTGGTCGTCGTCTATTCTGTCGAATGCGTGGCCACTATCGGTTGCTACGTTTAAAAATCGACCGTTTGGCCGCCATTCGGCCAGACACATCAGCTGTGCGCATGCAAATTACAGTTTCGAGCGCGGTGCAACGCGTCCATATGGTGGTCCATCATTATCCGCACGATCGCGACCGACGAACCGATTCTCGTTGCGCCGCCCCGAGAATCCTTACGTGTCTTCATCAACAACGGCATTCCATCAGCCACACTCGAGGAATGCTCGACTCCTAGGATCATCTCGCTCGATCATGTTGCTGCAACCGCGGGTTTTAAAGAATAGCGTGCGGAGGACTTAATGGGGATTAAAGGGTCGCGTGTACGACTGCAATTCCATGAGCGTGTAATTTGTTTAGTGGACAAACACGGCGGGAGAAACCGTTTCTCCTTGGATGAATATTTTATTCGCGATTGATCGACTGAGGCTGCCGTATCAACCGTGTAATTGCATATATAGAAACGAAACTTGCGCACCCCGATATCCAAGTTTTTTTCCTCCAAAAGTCATGTCTCTCAGAGAAATGTATCTAACTTAGTTTAGAAACATTTATATGGGAATAAATATCAATTTCAAACATGACACATTTGTCATTAGTGCGTAATTAGCTTAAATACTACTTTACAACAATTCCATAATTTGCTGAACGAATGCACGAATTCCTTTCTTTCCTTTTCTTTTAAATTATTTCTTCATTCTCTACCTTTTTTCTTTAAGCAGCTGATTTTGTCAAACGAAGTATTCGAGATTTTTTCCTATCGTCATTGTCGGGAATCAGAGGGAGCAGAGGAGACCTCCGAAACTATCGCAGAACCGTATTCAAAACGTAGCAATTTCGCCGACGACTGTCAGAATGGAATCCGTTTCACGGTATCTCGAAGGTGTAAAGCACGAGAATTGCCGAACAACAGACTGTTGTATTCCAGTTGAAACCAGCTATCGACTCGACAACGCAATCGCTACAAGGAACAACCATAGACAACTGGAGATTACTTCCAAAATACCGAGTGAATCTCCTGCCCTAACCGTTCGATCTTCGCAAATTGTTTTCACAACTCCTGCGTCCGATTTCTGTTAATTTCGCTTTCTAGTTAGAACTCTGACAGAGTTATAGCTGTTTATTATTCAATTCTTTTATTATTCAATCTCGAGATTCACGAAGAGCGAGACTGATTCCCGATTTTTACGAGTAGATCATCGTATAAACGTGATCGTTTCGAGTTATTAAATCTTACAAGTATACTATTCGATATTTTCTTGTGTAACACGAGCATCTCTTCACCTCGAAATTCCATCGCGTAAATGCCTATTTGCAAGTTTTCATTCTAACTTGAATTTTGTGAAATTGTTTTATTTTACGTTGCAGCAAATATATATTAAATACTATACGTCGTAGACAAAGTAAATATAAATATAAATATAAATATAAATATAAATATAAATATGAGTATAAATACAAATACAAATATAAATATAAATATAAATATAAATATAAATATAAATATAAATACAAATACGTCACAGACAAAATAAAAGAAATAAATAGATATAAAGAAAAATAAAAATATAAAATATTAAGAAGATAATGTGAAATAAAATAAAAATGAAATTCCAACAGTATTATTTTCAAAATAATAGTAAAATTCCAACAGCGTCCCCTCTCGTCACAGTATACTGTATAAAAAAGAAAATTCTATCATTAATAGCGTCTTCTAGCACTAGCGCCCCATTCTATTTATAAATCTATTTCCTAGTTTCCTCTCCAGCATCGAAATAATCAAACAAGCAACAATCAAACGAGAATTAATAACGTTAACAATATAATATACATAATCCGTATCAACTGCGTAAACACTTCGAAACACCGTTTCGTAGTAAACTCCCGACCGAGAGCAAGCTCTAACGCTTAATTCCCGAATGCCAGCAGCAACTATTTTCCAAATCAAGAAACACAATCTAACTACGAACGCGGTGCGTCATTTTCCATTTCACGGGATACCAACCAGCCAGCGGTTTTCCATCAACATTCGCGCGTGTCCCTTTCCATCCGAGCGAGGCAAACGGAAACTCGCCAACTGCGAAATTTATCTTTTGATCTTTTAGCTTTTGATCTTCGGACAACGTGGCGGATTTAACCTCCTGCGCTGGAATGACGTGCTACGCACGTCGAGAATTTTTTCGTCCCAAAATTGCATTATTTTCTCAGTTTCAAGTATATTAAAATGTAACAAAACATAACAATGTAAAATGTGGGCAAAACAAATAATAAGTTTATTACTTTGCAATAACTTCTATCCAGTGATATCACACTGACGAGTTGAAAAAGAAAGCGATGAATTATTGTATACGATTTGGTCGCTCGTTATGGTCCGCGAACCAGTTGCCAGCGCTTTGTGGTTAAAGAACCAAGCTGAAGTTTGACGTTGTAAATATTTTATAATTGAGAAATTGAAGCCGATCGGTGGAATCAATTTTCAATTGAAAAGTCTGCACTATTTGTTTATTATTAAAATAAATTATCGAGCAAAAGTGAACCTCTCGTTAACCACTTGCGCTGGAATGACGTGTCACGCACGTTGGGAATCTTTTGCCCCAACATTGCAATATTCTCTCAGTTTTAAGTATATTTAAATACGACCCAGGCAAAATAAATTAATGAATTTATTACGTCTTAATAATTTCTATCTATAGTAATATCGTACCGACGAGTTGAAAAAGAAAGCGACGAATTGTTGTATACGATTTGGTCGCTCGTTATGGTCCGCAATCAGTTGCCAGCGCAAGTGATTTAAACTGCCACGCACGTCGAGAATTTTTTGTCCCAAAGTTGCAATATTTCCTCATATTTATGTTAAATTCTATTATTGAAGACTGATATTAGCGGGGAAAAGTCTAACCTACAATTCTTGCACCTACAAGTGAAACACAGAAGAAACACAAATGAAAATTGGTAAAATTGAAAAAAATAGAAGAGAGAATTGTATTATGAAAGAGGAGAGAGAAAAATTTCAGAAAATCATTAAGACAACCAAACAAACAATATAGTATGTTATATAATTCAGATGATTAATATAATTAACATAAATAAATAGAAATATTTATGTTTAAGGTAGGTTAAATTCTATCCTAGAATTCCTACAGAGGAAAACAGGTGAAAATTGATAAAATTGAAAAAAAGATGGAAGAGAGTTGTATAGTGAAAGCAGAGACAGAAAAATTTCGGAAAATCATTAATACAACCAGACAAACAATATTGTGTGTTACTTATAATACAGATTAATATAATTAATATAATTAATATAAATAAATAGAAATATTTATGTTTAAGGTACGTTAAATTCTATCTAACCTACAATTCCTACAGAGGAAAACAGGTGAAAATTGATAAAATTGAAAAAAAGATGGAAGAGAGTTGTATAGTGAAAGCAGAGACAGAAAAATTTCGAAAAATCATTAAGACAACCAGACAAACAATATTGTGTGTTACTTATAATTCAGATTAATATAATTAATATAATTAATATAAATAAATAGAAATATTTATGTTTAACGTTAAATTCTAACCTACAATTCCTACAGAGGAAAACAGGTGAAAATTGATAAAATTAAAAAAAAGATGGAAGAGAGTTGTATAGTGAAAGCAGAGACAGAAAAATTTCAAAAAATCATTAAGACGACCAGACAAACAATATTGTGTGTTACTTATAATTCAAATGATTAATATAATTAAAATAAATAAATAGAAATATTTATGTTTAAGGTACGTTAAATTCTACCTAACCTACAATTCCTACAGAAGAAAACAGGTGAAAATTGATAAAATTGAAAAAAAGATGGAAGAGAGTTGTATAGTGAAAGCAGAGACAGAAAAATTTCGGAAAATCATTAAGACAACCAGACAAACAATATTGTGTGTTGCTTATAATTCAGATTAATATAATTAATATAAATAAATAGAAATATTTATGTTTAAGGAAGATTAAATTCTATCTAACCTACAATTCCTACAGAGGAAAACAGATGAAAATTGATAAAATTGAAAAAAAAAATAGAAGAGAGTTGTACGGTGAGAGAGGGATGGGAACAAATTTCGAAAAGACTGGAAGACGTAAACGCGACATGTAAATGCATGGGAAGAAATTATTCATGAAAGATGCCAGGCTGCGGGCGCAACGAGACGAAACGAGATTCACGAGACAGGTCGAACTAACGACGCCCCTCTCGTGAGTCTGCGACAGTGTCGTCGTCGCTAGCCCGAGATACGGATCGGTGCTAATGCTTGCTTTATGGGTCAGCCTGGCCCCGGCCGCCGCAGTCACGTAGCGCGGAATTTCAGAAAAAAAAAAAAAAAAAAAAAAAAACAGGAGAAAAAGGAGCGCGTTGTCACGTGCTCGTGCCAAGTTCCCGATGCTGAAGGAAGAAGCCATCAACGTGTTCTTTCATCGCGCCATATTCACGAGCTTCTTCTTCGTCTTAAGGTGCGTCCTCACCGTGCGTCCTCCTCGTCGTTCGCCCATTTATCGGTCTTCTTCGTTCAACGTTCGTTCACTTGCCAACAATTTACGAAACGATTCTTCCGTTCGTCTTCGTCATTCTCTCGAAACGTTTACTCGGATGAGAAGATTGGCGAGATACGATGAACGACACGATCGAGAAGCTACTCGGTCGTTCGGTGCAAACGCGTCGTAAAACGTTCACGAGCAACAGACACACAGAGAGAGAGAGAGCGCCATTGAGGACGCGGCTTTAAAAGGAGGAGATCGTGCTCGGTATACGGTAACTATTCACGCGTCTTCCGCCTATGCCGATCGTTATCCGCGTTGTTGGCCCACGATCTTATCGCTGTTTTGTACCCGATCATTGCACAACGATGCCACGTCAGAGATACATCGTTGCCCCGTCCTCTAACCGTAACTGGAAGCGCGAAAATTGCGTATTGTTTTCGCCGCAACGGAACGTCGTTATTGTTCCTCTTCTCAATCTCCGAGAGCAATCTGTTCGCTTTGACACCGGTATAAATTATTCCACGCGCTCCTTCTCCCCCCGCTTGCACACTTTAGCCGCTCGATTTACATGTTACTTTCTGTCCACGCGAATTTCGCGCGCGTTTCGTGTCCCCTCCGTGATTAATGTCGCGATTCTTCGCGCAGTTCTACGCGGAGTGTTCGTTGAATCTTTTTTTTCTTTTTTCTTCTCCTCTTTTTCGTTTTGTTTTCGCGATGTTGACTGGTGATGCATTACTGACGATTGTTCGGACGCGCACGGTAATTTGCGGATGGATTTATCGTCGTCGTTCGCAAGTGGAGTTTCGTGGGAGTTCTCGAGAATGTGATTTTAAAAATAAAAAAAAAAAAAAAAACTTTCGTAAAGAGGATTTTATCTTTCGAAGACTCTCTGTTTATTAATTCAGTGGTACTGATCTACTGGAGCTACTTAGATAATGATCAAAATGACCAATTTGCAATAATTTTTGTATCTAGATATTTTATATTTATAACTATATTTTTACAGATTCAAACGAATCTTTGTAAAACACATAAATGAAAACTCGCATACCCTATTATATTATAAAGATTCTGTCTCTTTTATTGTCTCCAAAGGAAATGTTACTAATAACTTTATCGATTTTACCTCACGTGGAGAATAAATTATGGCGATCTCACAGTTGACAGATGTTTGATCTTCAACTTTGAAGATCAAGAAATGGAGGTTGATTGATTTGTCTTTCGTGAGATTGGTACGTCCCTCGTATATTTATTTACGTTCGATTTCATTTCAATTCTTGAACAACTATATAAACTATAAAATTATTTATATAATAATTTTATTTCTTAAACAGTGATTTTATTATTAATTAATAATAGAAAAATTTTCTAATTTATTAATTTCTTAAAGATTATTATAAATTTATAAAATTATTATATATATATATATATATATATATATATATATATATATATATATGTATATATACACTATGTGTATACTATATGTATACGTATATGTTAGTATTAACATTTTATTCGTCTATATTGAAAATTATTGAATTAAATGTGAACGATTTCTTATTTGCATAGCTATTCTTAAGAAAAAAAAGAAATTTAATTTTGTAATATAATTATTTTCTACATGAATTAGTATTATATGTCACAGACTTATAAATTAGCATTTAGTATATCTCAACAATAATTATAAGTTAAAAACTACCGATGCAAAAAGAGTTTCACTTTGTGAAAAATACAAAAATTACAGTATTTATTGTTACCTTGAATTAATGGAGACTATAAAACAATAAAACTGTAAAATTACTGATTGTTGAATAGAAAAAGTGTTTTTGGAAGCGTTGACAAAGATTACCATCTACTGTGCATTGACTTTACCTGAAGGTTCAACAGGAAAAACATCATTCTAAGTTGAACCTTCATCGTGTGCACATCGATTAAACTTTCCAAGTGAATTTTTAAATAATATTTCTGAATATTCCGATCGTTTAAACATTAACTAATGTTTCAAATAATTTACTTGCAACAATTAAACAATAAATTCTCTTCTGTAACGTTTTAACACTTCGTAAGTATACTTATTTATAAAATTTTCAACTAATAATTTACTAAGAATCTCCAACAATGTACTTAAGAGAAATGACTTTGACTTATTGAACGAAATGATTAATTTAACTGTTTAATCGTAATATAAAAGTTGTGAAAATTATTAAATAACGTCTAGAAATATCGTAGAAATAATTCAATTGTTTCAAATAAATTTATTGAAACTGTGATTTCGACGATATTTTTGTATATTAACAATATTAACCATTTACTTATAACAATTGAATCAGTGATTGAATTCCCAAGCATTATTTCATAGCTTCAGTAATTCATTTATAATAATTAAATTATAAATTTACGGAATAATTTTAAAGAATAAGATATAATGATTATATGTTTAATAAATATATGTTTAAAATATTAATAATTAAATATACGTGTATATTTAATTAATATTAAACGTGTATATTTAATTAATTAATAATTAAATATACGTGTATATTTAATTAACTTAGGTAAAATAAATATGTTCATTTGTATAATAGTGCAAATTCTAATCGAATGGGGAGGGAACAGATCTTTGTTCTTAGCTTAGACAAGCGAGCACGAATTTTGCCCTTTGCGCAGAGTGCCCACGTCTAGAAGTATGAAGTGACTATCGGAGGAAGTTGAGACAACTTTATCACTGTGATTCAGAGGTTTGGTCATTCGACATCGGTAAATCTAGCAAGAGTCAAAGGAACAACCAGCCCCATGTTGAAGTATCTTTGCCAATGGTTCGCCAACGAACCGTAGAATTTGTTCAACGGTGACTTCGCTTGCTAATACAGGAGGCTAATTGCAGCCAAGCGCGTCTGTTAAAGATTCAATCGTACGTGTATTCTAGGGAAACGCGACAATTATAATGAAATTCGGGTCGACAGCTCCGGCAAGAAAACAAATGAATTATTACAATCTACGGGATAAAATTATCTTTCTATTGACGTCAACACTCTATCAATTGGCAAACGTATGAAATTTGTATTCAGTGCAATTTTGTTGCCGATCATAGTTCGAAAAATTTGTTTAACAAGAGAGGTATCGACGATTTGGAAATGAATAAACATGAAACTCTGGGATAGGTTTCTAACATTAGAAACATTTCTATATCTGGAAAAATATGGAATCTTGAAAATATTCAGAGTTAAAAGCTCGAATTTTTCGAATGCTATGTTTAAAAAAAACTAGGGACTTCGAAATGTTCAGAGTTGAAAGCTCGAATTTTCTGGAATATATTCAAAGTAGAAATCTCACTTTGCTGAAGGATATTTTAAAATACCGCAAGTTTATTTAACTTAAAATAAATTAAACGTTATTCATCACGCTGTATATAAAAATATAATATATAAAATAATATATAAAATATAAAATGTAAAATATAAAATATAAAATATAAAATATAAAAATCCTTCTCAGTTAAAAGAAATAATTTCCTTGTAATATTTCTATGTAACAATTTGAACATAAAAATCCTCCTCGACTAGAAAGAAAAAAAATAACTTCTTCGATTCTTCGACACTCGCGACAATTTCAAACCTTCGACGATTTTAAGTTGTTCGAAACTGTTAAAACGCTTGCTTTTAAACCTTTGTACACGTAGGTATGAACAAGTCACACGTGATAATGGATACGAGAGTTTCTGCAGCATGAAATGTACGGAATGTAATTATTCAGCTTTGATTGAATCTTTGATCGTGAAACCCAATTAACAGCGATTTCTGCCGATTCCTATACGCGTATAATTCAATTTCAACGATCTTACAGCCGCGAAGGAATTGAATTTTAAGCCGACACTGCCCATTGATTCTTTTCTTCTCCCTCTCATACTCATTTTGATATATATATATATATATATATATTTTCTTTTACGTGTTCCAAGAAACGTATTTAATAGACGGGAGATTTTATGTCGAGTTTAAACGAAAGTCACGGGGAAGAAATCGTTTATCAAAACTCGTTAATGCCCCACACAAATCGATCTCGGAGATAAGAAATTATACTGAAGTCGTAATGCTCGTCCGCAATAATTTCTGTGGCCAATATCGTTGCACTGCGCACCGTAAAATTAAATCGAAGAAAAATTCGGGTCTCATTTGTGGCTGTTGGATTATTCAGTAGTTTCGAGTTGCAGATTGGTTTTTCTTTAACCCTTTGTAATGAGAATTTCCTACACTAATAGTTGACACCAGAACTATATACAGAACGATCGAAATTTTACGGATACTGGTACCCATAATAATTTTTATAGTTTTTATGATTATTCTTCATTGACTTTCTTGATAAAAAGTTAACGTAAGTTAATAAAGAGTTCACAGTTTGTCACCAATTGTTGCAATTTAAAATAATTTCCTAGCTATGAGTAGCTGTTACCTTATGACGACGTGTTAACGAAAGTGAAAGTGAAATACAAGTGTAGAAAATAAAATTTTCCAAGTACGAATATATCAGTGGGTAACTTTCAAATTGCAAAAGATTCAAGTGTCTTAAATAATTTACACATCTGGTGCATAGTGACCAACACTCTTCTCGTCACACAATAATGAGCCAATAGAAAACTAGAATTATCTCGTCACGTTCTTCAACTTTCAAGTTGCAAAAGATTCAAGTGTCTTAAATAATTTACACATCTGCATAGTGACCAACACTCAACCTGAAAACTCTTCTCCTCACACAATAATAAGCTAATAGAAAACTAGAATTATCTCGCCACGTTCTTCAATTTTCAAGTTGCAAAAGATTCAAGTGTCTTAAATAATTTACACATCTGGTGCATAGTGACCAACACTCAACCTGAAAACTTTTCTCGTCGCACAATAATGAGCCAATAGAAAACTAGAATTATCTCGTCACATTCTTCAACTTTCAAGTTGCAAAAGATTCAAGTGTCTTAAATAACTTACACATCTGGTGCATAGTGACCAACACTCTTCTCGTCATATAATAATGAGCCAATAGAAAACTAGAATTATCTCGCCACGTTCTTCAACTTTCAAGTTGCAAAAGATTCAAGTGTCTTAAATAATTTACACATCTGGTGCATAGTGACCAACACTCTTCTCGTCACACAATAATGAGCCAATAGAAAACTAGAATTATCTCGTCACGTTCTTCTCTATCGAAGAACCAAGGAAAAGGAGGAAAAACGGAAAGAGAAAGAGAGAGAGAGAGAGAGAGAGAGAGAGAGAGAGAGAGAGAGAGAGAGGGATCGGTCGTCTGTGTTTGAACGATCGAGGATTAATTCGCCGGTTAATTCAAAGCCAAGGCTTCTTCCTCTCCTGCACGCGGTGTATACAAAAGACTGGCTGGCGGTGGATCCTTCATTGAAACCCCGGCGCGGCAAAAATACGGTGTAAATAATCGTTTGGCGCGAAAACCTCGGGGCGATTTTAATGGGGTGGGGATACCCGGTGGATACAATGTAGCCGCGGCGCAAAACCTCGCGGCTAATCAATCCTTTCAGGTGCACGCGGTGAAAATAACCGCGGCAGCCGTGGCCACGGCGAAAGATACGGCCACTTGGTCCCTCGCGGAGGAATAAAAACCGGCGAGGAATAAAGCGCGAAGTCGAAAGCAATTTCAATCGGCCCAGGTGAACGTCGGAAACGTGAAACACGTTCGAAAACGAAAAAGAGAACGGTGGGAAAAAAAAAGAGAAGAAAAGAAAGAAAGGGGAAAAAACACAGACAGACAGACAGACAGATAGACAGATAGATAGATAGATAGAAGAGAAAGCGAAAGAGAGTAAGAAAGAGAGAGAGAGAGAGAGAGAGGAGGAGGAGGCAACTGGCTGCCAAAAATCCAAAGCGAATCCGGCGAGGAGAACGAGCAAGCCCTCCCAGCCGCAATTTCACGCGATCGAATCGGGCCGAAGCAAATTAAAAACTAATCGTTTTCCCGCACCCTGCTGGCACGCGCTTTACCTCTGTGGCTCGAGCCACGTAACTGAAGAGAGAGAGAGAGAGAGAGAGAGAGAGAGACCTCCCCCGCGTGGAAAGAAAAAAAAATAAAGGGAAAAACACGCGGAGAAACGTGCCACATGACCGTAGCCGGTATACCGAGTTCGTATATATACCGATACAAACGATCTGCCGACCGTTTGACCGACGCTTGATCTTACCATGGGCGAGATCCGTGGCCGACAAATTGTTTTCCCCTCCTGCCGCCACGCCTAACCACCGTCCGCCGTTTTCTGCTGATTGATCTTCCGTTTGGAAGACCGTAGAGAACCGTACACGCGCCGGAGCTAACCCACTGCCTCTGACCTCGTCTCTGGACATTTCGGTTTTCTTTTCTTTTCGCATATGTATATTCGAGAAAAAATCGAACGTCTGACCCCCTTGCGCCCTGGCAAACTGGTTTGCGGACCGTAACGAGTGACCGAACCGCAACACGGTAGCCCGTCGTTTTCTTTCTCTTTAGAACTCGTCTGTCACTGGGTAGAAATTATTAAGAAGTAATGAATTTATTACTTGCTTCGCCTGCGTTATGTTTCAATACACTTAAAACTGTGAAAATGTTGCAATTTGGGACGATACGTTCTCGACGTGCGTGACATTTTAAACACGGACGCTAGATACTAAAACTATTATATATATATATATATATATATATATATATATATATATATATATATAATAATATTCTATACATATTATATAACTGTTATATATATTATTATTATCATATATATTATAATATTGTATATATATTATTATACTATTATATAACTATTATACATATATTATAATATTATATATATATATATATATTATAATATTATGTATATATTATTCTGCTATTATATAACTATTATATATATATATGTATGTATATATATATATATATATTATTCTAATATTTTATAACTGTTATACATATATTATAATATTGTATAT